>NW_017537112.1:683522-693325 GCF_001853355.1 Bactrocera latifrons | reverse complement strand
TTGATTAAAAAAACAAAATATTTTTATTTCCAATAATTTTAATTTAATACTTTATGACAAATTTGTTTATAAATTATGTATATAAAATTTAATTTGAATTAAAAATAAAAAAAATAAAATTGATTAAAAAAACAAAATATTTTTATTTCCAATAATTTTAATTACATATTTTATATCACTAAAAGGTAAAAATATCATAGCGCTTCCGCTTCTTTCACAACAAAAATTCAAAACTAAAACATTGTTCAAGTATCACTGTGTTCCATTTTGTTTTTCTAAGTGTAGTGTTTGCATATTTAAAATTGTAGTTTATGTCCGATTTATTTACTAACCGTCACTGGCAGCAATTCACCATCATCATCAAGGCATTTGAAAAATTTACCACCGAAAAATTGTACACCCATTATGGAAAATATCAACCAAAAGACTAAACAAACTAAAAGTACATTAAAAATTGACGGTATTGCATACATGAGAGCATTTACTACAATTCGCATTCCTTGCCACCTGGAATAGAAATAAAACGAAACAGATTCATAGATTTATGGGGGGACATGTTTAACATATTTACATATTTTTTCTTTTTAACTGTAAATCTCTTTATGTTTTCGAAAGTTGTTTTGTTTTATTATTATTTTTGTTTTTTTGTTTTTGTTTTGATACTGAGGATAGGAAGGCCTTCAAATACATACACACATATATTGGGCTACTTTTAGAGAACAGAAACAGCAAGTAATATGAAATTTTACACATACATACATACAGTTAACGAGAACTTTAATTTTAATTTAACTAAAATTTAAATTAATCATTTAGAATAAATGAGAATAATAAACTATATCTTTTGTATCGAAGTCAAGCCTCAATATCAAATAAAAAATGTGAAAACTATAAAAATAGTTATTTAGGAGACTCTCATCTTTATGAACAATTGGAACACTTTGGAAACTCATATTTTTATGAGCAACGGGAACACTTTGTATATTTGTAAACTAGAAACAATATTATTATTTTATGAACTTGTGATACACGTGAGAGATCGTACTTAATTTTGTGTACAAGTGAGGTTAAAACGAGGAAAACGTTAACTTCGGCCGCACTCTCGCTATAATACCCCTCATTGGTGCATTTTTTATAACATAAAAGGATATAAGAAGATCTTTTTCGTAGGAGAGGGGTCTGCGCAAAAATTCAGATTGTTATCTCAAAAAACTGAGGGAGCTAGTCCAACAGACGGCCATGGAAAATCGACTCCCCTCGTCGCACTGATCAGTTAGACAATACTTCATAAGGTCCACAACGTTTTCTTTACGATATATTCTTTTATGTAGAGTGAAAGAGGTTCTAATAGTGAGTAGATGGGTTTAATTCTATAAGCTGCTTTTACTGACAGCGGTAGCGAGATTTGACTCCAGCTTGAGAGTCTAGTTTGGAGACCACCTTAATTCATATTTTTATGAACATCTGTCGACATACTTTTTTTTTATGTTGGTGTGACTGTCAGTGCATATGTCATTATATATTTATTTCTGAAGTACATGAAGTGTGCGGAAGCAAATTTCTGGTCCCGAAATGTTCAATATGGTGGGAAAGCCCTTCGGTCGTGAGCAAGTGTTTAGTGTAAAAAATTGTTCAAGGAGGGTTGAGAACGCATTGTCAATGATCCACGTCCAGGACGACCATCAACATCAACTGATGATCAACACGTCACTAAAATGTAGGAAATGATGCTTGTGAATCGACGACTAATAGTCAGAGGTCTTACTGGCATCATTGGAATATCCAAAGGATCAGTGAAAACCATTTTGAGAGATCATTTGGGCATAAAAAAGTGAAACCAAAATCACTCAATTTTTTTAAAAACAGCGTCATGTTAACGCCTGTGAAACACTGCTTTCTGTCTACCAGGATCTATGCTTACGACTCGAAAACAGAGCCGGAAAAACCATGTCAACGCAGGTCAAAAAAAAGGCTATGTTGACAGTTTTCTTCGATTATCGAGGTGTAGTACACACCGAACTGCATTGATTCTTCATGAGTTTTTTGCTAAATTTCTAAACAATATCGTGGCGCCATCATCGTACCATAAAGAAAGTGAGAACTCAGAAACTGTAGTCAATAGAAATAACGGGAGACTCAAGGGATAAGAACTCTTAAACCAGCGAACTTGCTTATTGGTACTACATCTTTTTTCTTCTTTAACACTTGAAAACTGATTTTCGAAAATAAAAAAAATATATAATTTACTGTTTTTACAATAACTTAACGTCAGGCATGCAAACAAATCGGTTAGTAATTATTTGGTTCTAATCAAAAAATTATGAAATTCATCAAAGGATAGCAAAGTGACAGGGAAAGTGGTGTTTGGTGAGAGGAAAAGTTTTATGTTTATGTAAGACTTAGTGCCGTATAGCAGTAGTGAGTACAAGTAAGACATACACATATACTGGGGGGTGAAGTGCAAGGTGCGGTCTTGAAGCCAATAACAACGGTTAAATATTGTAGGATAACAACTGACTACAACAACTGGGCACATGAATTTTGGCTAGGCGAGACACCGATGCGGAAGGCAAAGTGTAACACGAATTGCTCTGTGTTTGCAGCACAAAAAGTTTACAGAAACTTGATTTTTTTTGGCACTAGAAATTATTAAATTTTGATAAAGTTTTTTAAATTATTATTTTTTTAATTATTATTATTTGTTATAATTTTTTTTATTATTATTATTTTTTATTTAAATTTTTTTGTTGTATTTTTCAAACTTTTTGTCTGCAAATACAACTGTACGCAAATGTAAAAAAAATCACATGTCACATATAAACTGATTAGCTACAATTTCCAACTTCTGAATTCCGACATCAATACATATTACTGTTAGTTACTGGCGGCCTAGTAGGTGGTACAGGTTGTACGGTAAACGGTACATAATAACGGTATGCTTCAATTACTCAATTACACAATTACGCAATAACGGGATATATTCATTACTGCTACTGCCAATAAATTTGAGTGAATTTTTCGTTTCAACAGAGCGCTATACGGTACTTTCGGTGTGGCATTATTTACTTTTTTATTATTTCTATTCGAAATTCATAAAGAAGACGAGATTGTATTAAACACTTCCAAATTGTATTTCATAATATTATAATTTTTTTTCAATTAAAATACAGTAAGAAAGTTGGAAAGCATAATTTTTTTTAAATACAAACATATGTATGTAAGAATATTAGAAAATTAATAACGGTACAAAAAATGTGCATACAAGCTTGTTCAAAGCCAATGTTGTAAGAAATTAGTGTCGTTGTTATAAGTATGTATATATAGTATATTATGTATGTTAGAAAGAGTTAAATGTTGTAGCGTAAAAAGTTAAAAAAGGCAGACTGAAATCTGAAAGTAGAAAGTTGATGCATAATTTAATATTTAAGGATTCAAAGAAAATTACACAATTACCAAAATACATCGATAGATTAGATTTATTTGAGCAACATTAGCATGGAGCATGCCAAATTCAGTAGTCTATAGTATATAGCACGTATATAGTATTAATAGCTTAAGAGAATACACATTTAAGAGCGAAAATACGAAATTTTCAATAAAAGTATGTAAATATAGTTTCAACTTCACTTTTTTTCTTTTTCAAAATTACCATCATTAATATTTTAAGCGAAATTGTAGACACAAGCTTACGGCTACTTCGTTTGCACACCGATTAACTTACCGTGATATGGCGCGTAATGGGCGTAAAGCTCTCAATGTCCGTAGCGAACGCAGAACCTTGAGATTCTCATTCTCCTCAATGAGCAATGAGAATACGGATACCTGCGATAATGAGAGAGAGCAAAAGCATTAAATACCAGCATAAATATTTACGACCTTCAATTGTATACTCACGAAGACTATAATGAAATCCAATATCGTCCAAAAACTGGTGAAATATTTGGAAAACCCCAACGCTAGCCATTTCAAAACCATTTCAACGACAAAGATCAAACAAAATGAGAAGTTCGTCCAGTAGAGTATACGCTTCAGCGTTTTATTGCTATCCAAGTAGATGTCCTCGAAACAGAGTGTGATGCTCGACGCGAATATGAGCACTAGCACAAACCACTCAAAGGCTGGAGTATCGACAACCGCCAAGACAGCCGTCCTTATGCGTGTCCAATGTTTGGCGCTCTTCGTGTCCATGCACGACATAAACCATGGACAGCGAAAGTAGAAGCTGTAATGAGATTTTTTGTTGTTGTGGTTTTTTCACATATGACATAGGTGATAGATTGAGGTGACATCAGCAGAGAAGAATAGATGAGGGGGGAAAAAAGAGAAAAGTAAGTTATAGAGGGAGAGAGAGAGAGAGAGAGAGAGAGAGAAAAGATAGGAAATATACATATGTATAATTTTAAAGAAATACAAATTTATATAATTTTAATTTTTTTTATTTTTAAAACATTTGAATTTTTTTTCTATGAAGATAAGAATTTAATGTAAGGATTTATCTGTTTTGAATAGAGCAGGATTGCAATTTTCGTGTTTTGGGAAATAACATACAAATATTAAAATATAATATATTTCAAATATAATTTTTAAAAAATTAGACAGGTGGCAACCCTACCATAATAATTTTAAAGATACTATTTCTCATAACCTTTTATATAATACCGATTTTATGTATTTCCCAAAATTAGTAAATAAAAATTTTAGATAGGTGGCAAGCCTACCATAAAAAATGTTAAATATAAATTTCCTCAAGTTCGTTTGAATGATACCCATTTTGGAGTGTTTCTTTATATCATCAATTTCTTTAGCTCCAAATTTATAAACATCAGGCAACTGTTTTCAGCTGAAAACTTTCTTAAACTTATTTAGTTTCATACCCAAATTGATCGCTCTATTTTATTTCGCCAATTCAATTTAGTAAAAATGTTTAATAATATGGTAACACTCCAAGTGGCATCCCTTTTTAGCTGAAAACATTTTTAAACCTATTTAATTTGGTACCCAGATTATTTCAATTCACTAATTTAATTTAAAAAAATTTAATATGGCAACACTGGTAAAATAGTTTCAACCGTTAGTCTTCTTTAAGTGCATTAGTTCAATAGTCACGTTATAATTAAGCGTTTAATTTTATTAATTATTATTTATATTTCTAATGCTATTTATTTAAACAGGTGGCAGCTACGCTATACATTTTTTTTTAACCACAACCTTTTAAAAATCTATCTGATTTGTGCTGTTGTATAGCTAATGAATTTCTTTGAACTAAAATTTATAAAAAGTGGCAACCTTTTTTAATTTTTTATTTCACCGTATTTTTATTCTACGATAATTTTAATTGCAAAATACGTGTGGTATGAACTCGTAAATCTTATAAAATTTAAATAATCTACTCATACTTACTGATCGTAGCACTTCTGCGGGAAGCAATCGTCTGGCACTTTCGGTGTTTTCGATTGTCCGAAACTTGGAAAAGTCATGGGATCATTGTATGCTCCCTGCGAGTTACGTCTCCCACCTACTGTGAGATCGTCTACGTAGGAGACCAGACAATGCCATGGTTTTTCGGTCAGCCGCGAGAACGCCGACTTCTGTGTTGGCTCGGCGGTCTCCGTTACCATAGCACCGCTCGCAGATGAGCGTGCACCCGGCACGCTATAACCCAGTGCCAGTACCGAACTGGTATCGGCAATGCCGCCACCGCATGAACTATGCGATTCAGTGCGTGTGGATTGAAAGGAAGCGGCTTTGTCTAGAGTCGATTGAGGATGCTCGGCGAAGCGTTTGGCGCGCATATCGCCCACATCGCCGGCAGCCCTTGGGCGGATGGTCGTGGTGGTGGTGGTGCAAGTTGTGGAAATGGTGGTTCTTGTTGCTGACGGAATTAGTGGTTGTTGTGATGGTAGTAGTGGTGGTGGTGGTGGGTCATGTATTTTCGAGGCGTGGTAATGTTGTTGGTGCTCAGTGAGTGCCGCTAGCGGCGGCGTGGTCTTGATTGAGGATATTTGTGCTAGTGTTGGCGGTTCGAGCTGCGACTTGAGCGATGTTGGTGGTGTTGCTGGTACAGCCACACCGGATGATGCCAATGAGCCGCCGTCACGTTGATTACTCTGTTGACGGCTCAACTGTTGCTTTTGTATTAGCAAATTCTCATATGAATTGGTGCTTTTCAGCGATAAGCTATCAAGTCGGATGGCGTCAGTTGTGAGGCACTTGCGTGGCAATTTCTCCGACTCCATGCGCAGCGTTGATATGGGTTTCTCCTCTTCAGGTACTTCATCGACACGTTCGATCAGCGATAATCGCTTGAAGCGATCAAATTGTGCCGCAAACTGATCGCTCTTGTGGCGTGCAAACGGCGATTTGGCGGCCGCTGTCACTGTAGCTGCCACGGCCATCGATTCGATGGTCACGAATGGCGCATGTATTTGATCACAGATTTTGCGTATTTCATTTGATATGCTAAAGTCTTCGTCGATCTTCCGTTGCTTCTCAAGGCTGCGTCGCTTGATCTTCACCGAATTGCGATCAGTGCTGGTGAGCAGCGAATGCTGGCGACGGGGCACTGTTGATAGGTCATAACTATCATAGGGATTTAATGGATGTACGACCTCGTCAGCAGCTGCACGCTCTGACGCGCCTGTTATGACCGCAATATGATCGAGTATGGCTTTATTGGCTTCGTCGGCCGCAGGCGATGGTTCGGAGAGTGTGGATAAGCGACGCTCCAACGACGTGGTGGAGCGTTTAATCTCCTCCAACTCTTTCTCAAAACTCTGTATGATATTATCGAACTCAGAATGCTCAACCAGTGGCAAGACCTCGTCATGTCCGTTGCCATTGCTAGACGGGTGACTACCATTACGACGCTGCTCGATCTGTTGCATTATCGAGTTGGATATATAGCTTAAATTCGATTTGATGCTGCTGGTCGACGGTTTGCGTTCCTCTTTACGTGTATCGACAATCAACGAATCGGTGTCGGCGTCGACATATGCCGAACCATAGCCGACAGTTTCGCTGAAATAATTGTTGCTATTGTCCGCATCATCTTGCAGAAATTGAAAGAGCTCCTTATGCTCACAGTTCAGCAATTCGTCACGCAAGTTACCCTGATGTGAGAGCAGCTCCTCGTGCTCCATCGAGATTGTATTCAGTGATTGACCGCTCGAGTGTCGTCGCACACCCATATGCAAGTCGTCATCGGATTTCAGACTACGTGACGGTATCAGTGAACGTTGCGACTGATCGCTCGATTGCGACAATCGATCTAATGACTTGCGATAGCTGGGCGAACGCGTCAGCAATGACTTCTGATACTGCAAATATGCCTCGTCATGCTCATCGCTGCAGTAGCGGCGTGACGATGTGTCCTGCAACGAATCGCCACGCATAAACCAACCGCTACGCTGATCATTCGCATATGGATCGGTGTCAGTCGAATTATACTGGCCCATGAGACGCAGCTCAATGGACTCGGTGTATGTGGGCTCATCACGCGAATCGTTGTGTTGGGTGCCGAAACCGGAAGACACTTGATGCAGCAGGCGACGTTCCGCTTGCGGATAAAGCGTATTGTAGTCGTTGCGACTATTATTGTCTAATTGGCAGGAGCTGGTGGTTGTTGTAATGCCATCGAAGGAGGGCGCTTGCTGCTGCAATTGCATGTGATGCAATTGTTGTTGCTGCTGCTGCTGCTGCTGTTGTTGCAGTAACATAAGCTGTTGCTGTTGCTGCAACTGTGTTGGCGATTGTAATTGTTGTTGATGTTGTTTTTGTTGGTATTGCTGTTGCTCGGACAGCTCATGCTCGCTCTCCACGCCGTCAATGATCGTGTGCAACGCATCCTTCAAGGGTATTTGAAAGCCGAAATCCGAACCGGACACCGGACGATTCATGGACTCCTGCGCACGTAAGTGAGAGGAAACGAAAGTGAGAAAAAGAGATATAGGACTAGTGATAAAAATAAACAGTTACAATGCTCACCCACCTGATAACTCAATCTATGCAGCTTCGTCTCGGTTAATAAGCTCGGCTTCTCGATCACCTGCGCCGCCGCCTGTTGCGCCTCCATGACGATTTGCTGAAACTTGGTCGCATATTTGCGCTCCTTGCGCTCTTTACGCTCCTGCCGTTTCTTGCGTATCAGATCGCGTACACGCTCGATGCTGCGCGCCAATTTCGACTCTTCGCCGACTTCCTATAGTGTGGAATTAGTAAGAGAAGGACATTTTTTTAGCATGAAACAACATTTTTAGTTTTTTTGAGTTTATGAAAGAGAAGCTTAGGAATTTCGTGAAAATTTAGTTATTAAATTTTATGCTTGCATTGGCGCCAATTCCAGACAGCGATTTCGCTAGTTACTACTAACAGCTAATGGGTGTTAACGGGTCTTTGGAAATTTTTTCAGGGTTGCTAAGCTACCAAACGCGCCAATTGGATACCGTTGGTTTTTTTATAATTAATTATTTTTGCAACTGCTACTTAAGGTTTTAGGCATGCAACATCCATAAATGCTTTTGATGCTTTGGAAAACTACAGTTAACATTTAGAGTTTTCGAAAATTGTACGACCAAATCAAAGAGCAACAACAAAATGCAAGCAATTTTTAGTAAATATATAATTTTTAATTCATTTTAAGGACGCATTAATTCTACAATAATATAAAGTGGCTGATTTATTTGGTTAGTGGATTTTTTTTAAAAAATTTAAATTGCTGGAAATTACCTTCTTTTTGAAAATCTGTTTATTTTATGACATACATATACATTTTATTGTTATTGTTTTTTTTTTTTTTAATTTTTAAGTGAATATTGTTTTGCAATATCATTTTCAACATTTGCGGTTTAAAGGTGTACAAATTTTTCTCAGAGTTGCATTTCAACACAAACGGAGCGGCGGGCAGTATATAGTTTTACATACACAAATACATTGTATACATATATATTATTTAGTCGAACACATTGTGGTGCATATTTTTAGTTGTTGTAGTTTTACATATAAATACATAGTTTGGAGTTTTATTTAAAACGTTTATGACATTAGAAAATCAAAGAAATTAATAACAGTATTTGAGTGGAAAAACAATTAATTTTTGTTTCAATATTTTTTGTGCAAATATTTGTATGTTTTAGTTTTCAGTTTTCAATTTTAGAATGTTTTAAATTAATTGTTTTTAGTTTTGTATTTTATAATAAGTTTATATATATAAATATATATTTGAATTAATTTTATTGTATTTTAAAGTAGTCAGTTTAAGGCACGCAAACACACACAGCAATCAAGATCAAACACAGTTTTGGGAAAGTTAGTTTTTAAAGTTTTTTTTTTATAAATTTTTTAAGGCACAAAGATATGAAGGATCGTTCGCAAGTTATCAACAGTTGAGCGGGGAAACACAGACGAGTCGAAGAGAGGAAGACAATAGATAGAAATACATACATATGTTTATTTATAGGTTATGTTAAATAATTAGTTTACAATTGAGTATATATTGTTAAGCGGTGATTTGGCGGTGTTTCAATATTTTGAAGATTTACATACAAATAAATAAAATGGTTTTATTTCAAGGCAATTTTATGAAAATATTTTTATTTTATTGTTAAAAAATTACGCTCTAGTTAAATTTTTTGAAAAAAAAACTTAAAATCTTACTTCAATGCATTTTTTTGGATTAAAAATTAATAAATTTTTGCATTGGGTTGATTTTTGTATTCCAAAATAAATTTTGATATTTAAATTTTTTAAGTTTCTAAATTTAATTAATTTTTTTTTCGACGTTTTGGAAAATTCATATGAAAATTTAA
>NW_017537112.1:620237-682207 GCF_001853355.1 Bactrocera latifrons | reverse complement strand
AATTATTGGGAAAAAGTGAATATTTTTTTCAATCCAATTCTACTGATTCATTTATATTTTTAATACGATTTAAAATTAGTTTATTACTTTTAGTTATAATCTTCGCGATTATAAAATACCATGCATACAATGTCCTTTACAAATTCGTTCAAATAATGCTGAATTTCAAGTATGTCAATTCGTGATATTTACTTTAACCGTTTAAATTTATAAAATTATGTAACCAAGTACAATAATATGATGTTTTTTTTTTATACATTTACCAGTAGTCTGTGTTTAAGTTTTTTTCAATCATTAAAAGCCTAATTTTAAGCTCTGTACTTTTTGCTACTCAAAATATTGAAACAACTGCTCAAATTTTAGACAGCAGTAAACATTTGTATTCTTTTTTGTCATTGAAATGTTGTTATAAGTGTGCGTGTGTATTTGTGTAAATATAAGGCACAATGCTTGGGTATATAACTGTATTCATAAATATATGTAGATATGTATATTAAATAATATATTCATAACTGTATGCGCTGTCTTGTTGTTTTTATAATAGTATTGAAATATGTATATTTTAGGTCTTCGGCATTCGCACAGAAATTAAATTAAATAAAGAGAACAAAAAAATAAATATATATTTTTATATGTAAAATTTTATAAGTGCTTTAAAAAATTTTGAAATCAAAATTCGTAATATTAAGAGAATGGATATAATAAAAATTCATTAATTAATGTCAAAAAATAGGAAAAAAATAATTTTATTTTGAAAAATATATGCATCATTTAGATAGTAAATAGCTGATTACAAAATATATTTTCATGATATTAACAATTTCAATTAAAATTATATAATTGAATGAAAAACTTTTTCATTCCGAATTAATAATTATATTTTTTAGCTCATTATACTGAATACAAAAATATAAAAAATAATTGAATAGGGGAAATACTCGAAGACGTTTCAAAAAATTTATTTTTTATTGCTCTTATCGATAAGTATGTACATGCTCTAAGAAAACTATCACAAAATTACAAAAGATCATTTTAAAAATTGTGAAAGATATGCCGCTAGAAAGTGGTTGGCGCTTTCAGCATGGGTTGACAATCACGCCTACTTCCTATATAACACAGCCAATTCCAACCGCTTCTTTATAACTTTAAAATGGACTCTACAAATTGTCGAAATCGGATCATACCTTTAATGCAATAAAGATATTAGTACATCTTTATGTAAAAAATAGCTCAAACACGACAATAGTGCCGTAGCCTATGAGAATATACCTAGAATATACCTAAAATCGGGTGAAAACTTGGCCTAGCCCTTATGCACCCAGTCAATAAAGTATCGGGAATTCTTCATTGCCACACCTCATCATAGTTAAAGAAAGTTGTACCAACCTAGGAAAAAAGTTAACCTGTCTTCCATATAAGCGGGAGATTTAATGAAGAATTCCCAACAGCTTCTGGACAAGGTGTATAGCTAAAATTAGGACTTTCAAACAAATGGTTGACTTTACACCTCATATATTGTTCAGAAAGTGTAGGTATATAATTGAAACTCAGAGAGCTTTTTTGCTTGGTAATGATGATTGGATGTCGTAGTGTCAAAAATATATGAAATCGCGTTAATACTACACGTAGCTTCCATATACCTAAAATAAGAATGGTAACTTCCAGTTGGGATTATACCGTATATACGGGTAAATGTGTAAAGTATCCGATGAAAATTAAGTGAAAATATAACACTGAGTACCTTATAGTCTACCGAGTACCTGAGTACCTACCCGATCGACCAATATGTCAGCCAGTGAGTAAATTGTCTTCACAATCCGGCCATACTTTTCCTGTCCCCAATAAACTCAGTATAGTGGTTTCCGACCTTCCAGCTGTTTAGGTTGGTCAAACTTATGTAAAATTTTATTGAAATTAAGTGAACGATTCATTTAGAAAGTTATACATTAAGATAAAAAATCACTTTGAAATGATATTTAAAAAAAACCTAAGTTAGTAGGACTGTCCTTAATTTCCATGCCAAATATGAGCGCGATCTGTGAACCAGTTTGTTTACAGTAGCTCCTGAATTCGGTGAACCTCACAAGTGCATGCGTTGCGATTTTTACAATGAAATAAAATACGGAATCAAGAATTTGTCTCAAATTTTGTAATTCTAACCAATTTTCGTATGCGGTTCGTTGCCAATATTGGAAAAGGCTTACGGTGATTCAGTTTTATTAAAAAACACAAGCCTACGATTGTTACAAAGTCTTCAAAGATGGTAGAGAGATCATTGGAGACATGCCACGTTTTGTGCCTTCGACCTCTTCAACTGATGAAAATATTAAGAAAGTAAAGGACCTGGTGCTTGAAAATCGTCTGGCAAGTGTTAGAGAGAATGATCGCGAGGGAGCTCGACAACCCTCGCGAGTCCATTCGAATGACTTTGGATATGAAACGCGTTCTTGCTCGACTCAACCAAATAAAACTGATTTTTTTGTTTTCAAAAAGGGTACCGTATACAGGTCTCTTTGTACAGGCTTGATCGTGCGAATTCCGATCCTACATTCATGTTGTGCATTATAACTGTAGACAAGACATGGTTTTATGAGTTTCAAGGTAACAATCACCAGAATGGAGGGAAAAACGAGCCGAAACTAAAAAAAAACCACACCAAAGCCGCTCAAAAATCGAGTTACTGCTCATTGTTTTTTCGGCATTCGTGGTTTGGTACATCGTGAATTTGTTCCGAAGGGA
This sequence comes from Bactrocera latifrons, assembly GCF_001853355.1. Lineage (NCBI taxonomy): Eukaryota > Metazoa > Arthropoda > Insecta > Diptera > Tephritidae > Bactrocera > Bactrocera latifrons. The sequence continues at coordinate 679,468 of NW_017537112.1, read as the reverse complement.
GCACGGCTGGAATTGTGGAAGAACAACTCATGGATTTTACACGATGATAATGCACCATCGAATGAGTTAAAACAAAAGTCACTGAAGGAGCTGAAAGCCATCCCAAAAAGTGTTTAGAGGACTGGAACTTATATCTGGTGGGCATTACTTTGAAGGCGACCAAATTAAAAATAATAATGAATAATTAAATATCTTGCGTTCTATTTACAATTTCCAGTTCCTTTTTTTTGTCAGAATGAAATATGAAAAATCCCGAAGAAGTAAAATGTTTCGGCTTTTGCGGATACTTCCCCCATTAATAAGAAAAAAGTAAAAAAAAAAATTAATTTAGCTAAAGATTACGATTAAGATTATTTAAGATATACGATTATTAAAGTGTGCAACAAGAAAATTAATAAACTAAATAATAAAATATATATGTATATTTAATAATCTTAAAAATTACTGAGTTGTAAACTATTTACATCTCTGAAAAATTAAATAAAAAATAAATAAATATAAACTATTATAAAAAATAGGTAGAACCAAGGAAATTATTGAATTTTGTAAAGAAGATTATTATAAATAACTAAAATAAAGCAAATATTCTGCAGAATACATTTAAAAACCATTTTCAAAGCGATGATTTGTGCAGCTGAACACAAAACATCAAAGTGCAATTCGAAAATAGAGAAATACACACACGCACACAGCTATATTAAAAATATATGCAAATAGCAAATAATATTCGATCAATGCAAAGCGCTTACACATTGTAAATTCATGGAATTTAGTTTAAAAAAAACTCAAAAAACATTTTTTAACACAAATAATTTGCATTGTTTGCACACTAACACCAATAAAAATTGAAAACTAACAAACATTTTTTTTCTGCTTTATTTTTGCATTTAAAATTAGGTTTGTTAGGTGATTATTTTTAGCGCATAACGGAGATTTTGGTTTGTATTTTATGGCAAACGATTTAAGTGAGTTTTAATATTCGGGTTTTGCTTACATTTATCAATATTATTATTTTGTTTTTTTTTTTTGACAAGAACCACAAACATACACATATATATTTTGTAAGAAAAACACATAATAAACGCGCACGCCGTTTATTCGGCATAATTAAGACGCTTATTTGTGGGGAAGTGGGTGAAAATTGTGCATACTTTACCTCCTTTTTCGACTTCAATTCCTCCGAATTGAAACTGTTGAGCAACAACGCCAAGAACAAGTTTAGCACCATGAAATTGCCCATCACTAGCGTTGGCAAGAATATGGCAAAGCACGATGAGGCGCCCTGCTCCTCCTCCGCACGCATACAATCCCACAACGGCTCAATCCACTCACCACACAATATGCGAAATATCATCATGAACGAATGGAAAAAATCGTTAAAATTCCACCTGCAAGCACATTTTCATAAATTCACAAACATTTATTGGAAATTTATAAATAATTTCTATTTCATTGGCATACCTTGGCACTGGGTCTGGATCGAATTTCTCGGGTGTGTAATCTTTCGAAAACAATTGCATACCGATCACAGCGAAAATATATATGACTATAACTAAAATCAGGGTAAGATTACCCAAAGCACCTATTGTCGATATGATAATGCTGAGCAGCACCTTCATTGTGGTCCAAGATTGCGCTAACTTGAGCACGCGGAGCTGTTCGTAAGTAAATTAAAGTATAATCTTTACACAAATATATGAAAATCAAGCGTTACACACCAAACGCAAGCCCCGCAGCACACTAAGACCATCCACCAACTCAAATATAATGTCTAATAAACTGGCTGTCACAATGATCAGATCGAAAATGTTCCAGCCGCATAGAAAAAAATCCTTCGACAATGCCATTAACTTAATGATGCATTCGAATGTGAAAATCGATGTAAAAACCTGTCGGAGAGAACGTGTATTTTTTTATAAAATATAACTGCAAGTGGCAGGAGTGTTTGAGTTACGCACTTTATTGCCAACGTCTAATGCATTGCGAAAGTTCTCACTCATGCCATGATGCTCCATGGCCAGAAATGCCGTGTTTAGAACTATGCAGAGCGTTATGGCTAATTCGAAAAGTGGATCACGCACCACCTGCAATAGAAAAATAACAACAAATAATAAAAATTCGATTTATACCATTAAATTGTGTTCTTTACTTTATAGAGACAGTTCTGGAACTGCAGCCAACCTTCATAGTTGACGCAACATTGTATGCATCTATCACAATTACGATCGGGAAGATCATCTGAGAAAATAAAATATTGATATAAATATATGTATGTACATAAATAATAAAAATTACATGCTCTGATCAAATTTGAACCGAATTGACAAATAATAATAATTTTCACGTTTCTTTATACAAGTCTTTAATCTTCGTAGTAGACTCATTTTAAGCCAACACAAGCAAGCCATTTTCATTATACATACTTGGAAAGCGAGAGCGAAAAACCCAAAATTCGCTGAAGAAATTGAAGGTCATCCCAGTGTATAAGCCTCGGCTGGGATAACCATCAGTTTCTCCGCGAATTTTTACTATTTTCTGGAGCGTTTGGAGCGACATTTGCTAGATTCTTGGACAGTTTCAGAGTCGTATTCATAAACTCAGATTTCGCCACCAGTATCTAATGGATTTAATGAAGCTAGGGTCCTCGCTACGTTGCCAGCATAATTTGGTCGAGTCGAGCTCCAACCGCATAAGCGGTGTCTGCACAAATAAATTAGCAGAAGAAGAGCTTTAACGCGCTTCATACCCAAAACTCCCAGCCGCTATACCAGAGGTAATTATGGACCTCACTCCGCCACATATTGTTGTGGAAATAGCAATAAAAAGCTTCAAGGTAAGAACAGGGTAGTAAGCGCTCATAAACAGCGTACCATTGGAGAGAGTCTACCTTTGGTAATCTTTCCTAAGTATGACACTACCTAGAAAACTTACTTTATAAAGGGATTTAAAGTCTCAAGGGACTGCAAAAGTGAGTCGGAGTACTCCATCCTTGAGGAGTACCTTCGTAGGAGTACAATGCAATGGTATACAGACAGCTCGAAATTGGCAAACTGAGGTCTATGCGATTACCAGATTGGCAGAGATTATTCCAGCGAACAACTATCCCCGGAAAAATTTGATATCCGGATACGGAAAGAAGTAATAGAAAACCCTACTGGCTACAAGTGTCTGGGCTTCGAAAGACGAGGCTGTTTCTGGAACAGTTCGTAACAAAATGGTTCAAGAAACTAAACGCTCTTCCCAGATATACAGTTCACGGCAGTCTGCGGTGTCATCTGCGCAAGATAGCGTGGTGTTCCACGGATCAGTGTTGCTTCTGCGACCAAAGAGCGGAGACACCGGAGTACAAATTCTCTAATAAGACTCTTTGATTAGACTGGTTTAAACAAAGTGTTGTAATAACAAGAGGGGACACATTAGACCACGGGTAGCAGTGCATTCCTCAAATTTCAATCTATCTATTTATTCAAAACTTTAACTAAAATATGTTGAGTCAATCTATAAGAGATGTTGACATCCTCTGCCAACACAGAGGTTTTCAAGCAATGTATCGTGAAAAAGGTTTTTAACAGCGTTGAATAGTCGGCTCGCATGAAAGTAGCCAATTCGACGCAAATTTGATCAGAAGCTCAAAAAAGATTATACAATATTTTTACAAAAAGTAATTAAAAAAAAAATAATAATAATCATTCATTAACTCACCGATCACCACAATTTCCGAGGAGAATTCCTGATGCAGCGCATAAATGTTATGCTTCTTAATGCGCGCAATGTTGCCATTGCACTTGATGAGCCGCACCTCGCGCGGCGACAGAGCCAACGTTACCGAGGTCAACTCATTTGGCAGCTCCACTGTGGATACATTGACCATTTCGGTGCCGACCTCTTGCTCCTCATGATCATCCACCACACCGGAATCGTCTTGCGATGACTCGCGATTCACACCACTGGAGTTGGAGCTGGCCTGACGGCTGCCAGGCAGCAATTGTCCTTTATAATCGGATGGATATAACATATTGGGATTTTTATTGCCATCTTCTTGGAAGCAAATACGTGTGCGAGCAGTCTGCGCCTCTTTCGGTGTTAGCGCTTGTGGTGTTGGTTGTGATTGTTGCTGTTCCTTTAGTTGTTGCTGTTGTGCAATGGGTGTTGGCAGCAGTTGTTGTTGCTGCTGCTGCTGCTGCTGCTGTGGGGTTGTGGTGAGCTGCAATTGCAGCTGTTTGGGACGTTCAGCATTGCTGTGGCGTGGACTGGGACCTGGGCTGGGCGTAACGGATCTACTTTTATTCTGCAAAATTGTGTGAAAATATTAATAAATATAAGAAATTAATTTAAGAAAGTTGTGGCAATTTACTTGGCCATTTCCGTTGCTATCGTTATTGTTGTTGGCACCATCTTTTCCACCTTTCACCTTTTTTCGGCGTGTCTTCTTTTTGCTATACGACGCTAGCAGTACACCCTTACGCGAATCGATCTTCTTCTTATTGTTCTTATTTAATTTTTTTACATTTAAAACGGACGGGTCGAAGCTAAATGTTGAATCATCGCGATGATCCAATAAGTCTTTCTTGCGTTCCTAAAAGTTTTAATTAAAATTAAAATGTTTCAATAAATGTCTGTAAGTTGGGTTATGGCAACTCACTTCGTTTGTGATTTCGGCTTCTTCCTCGTAACTTAGTGCAACTACGGCTAACATTAGATTAATTAAATAAAATGAGCCAAAAAACACAACCACGGTAAAAAATGACACACTCATGGGACCAGATGTGGCCAATACCTGTAATAATAATTTTCATAAAATAAAAAAAAAAAAAAAAAATATTATTTTAAATATCCACAATAACGCTCACCATATTGTAAACGTTCTCCCAATAGTCCAATGTAATCAACTGGAAAGTTGTTAGCATGGACCACATAAAGTTATCGAAGTTCGTATAACCATGATTCGGGTTCTCACCCACGCAAAGGCAAGTGTAATCCGTAGGGCAGTGGCGAGCGCCAGTTAAATTGCCACAAAGCATTGGCATTTCCTCGTCGTCGTACAGCCAGTTGTCGGTGTCGTTGATCCAGCTGTTGACAACGCAGGAAGATAATGAAAGTAGGGTTAGGAGTAGTCAGACTTAAAAAAAAAACTGTTTTTGTTTTTTTTGCATTTTCCCTAAGTATAATATTTTGGACATATTCACTTAACATATTTTATTCTATAATTACAAAGAGTTCTTTAAAATCCTCGTCTTTCCGTGTCTATGCGTACACCTAACCCTAAAAATATTTGTGAAATCATTCATTACGCACCTGCGCCACTCCAAGTCTGTGGTATTAACCCAATCGTCTGGAAGATTTCTCACACACTTATTTCTCAGTTCACCCATATAAACCTATTGCGAAGAAATATAAATTAATATTCCGCACTAAAAGTTATACCGTTAGTTTTTACATACCTGTAGTGCGAACAGTGCAAAGACCATTAAACAAAAAATGGTTAATGTCATGACCTCGGCCAATTGGCGGAATGAGTGCAATAGTGCATTGATGATAGTCTTTAGTCCTGGCATTATTGAAACAGTCTTTAGGGCGCGCAACACGCGAAATGTACGTAAACCGGCCAGATTGCCCACCTCCATGCCGATAGTGGCATAACCACTTGTTATTACAACAAAGTCCAACCAATTCCATGGATTGCGTAGATAGGTGTACTTGTTGAGTAGGAAGCCTTTGGCAACGATTTTGATTACCATTTCAATGGAGTAAATTGCTAGGAAGATATATCTGCAAACAGGAAAAGGATGTGTATATCAACATTATATGCTGTGGAGGTTATGTTTTGCTTTACGAAACTTACTCGGCCTCCTCCACCGTCTCGGTCATGGCTAAAAAAATGCAGTTGAATAGAATTGTGGCCATGACGCAGTAGTCGAAGAATTGATTCGTTGCTATGTAGACGCATACCCGACGTGCTGTACTCCATGGATGGAAAAGGAAGAGACTCTTCGTACCGGTGAAGCGATGTATGTAGTTTTTCCGAAATCGTTTGGAGACTACACAGAATGTCTGCAATGAAATAAATAATTATATTAAATATTTGTAAAAATACGTTGTAAATTCTTGAAAATTAAATCAAGTAAAACAATTAAATTTTACATTTATTAATTGGACGCTTAACCGTGCACTCAAATTAGAAAAGCCTTGCGGGTGTTTAGTATAACTAATTTCCTGTCAGCAAATGCACCGCTCTGCGACATCTGGTGGCGTTAGGAAAAATACAACCCTGAAACATTCAGCGCATGCGTTTTGTGAGCCAAATGTTGGCAGCGCTGCTCAGAAAAAGTTGTCTTGCGAATGAAGTTCCGTTCATCTTTCTTTCGTTCTTTAACCGTCTTCGTGTGAAGAAAGAAAAATGAGAGCTAAGGTAATTTTCTCATAAAAGTGTACAAAGTGTTAAAAAATATTAAACCAACAATTGGAATTTGATGTTTGCAAAGTGTTAACAATGCTTATTTAATTTCAAGGAGTTTTAAAATACTTTTTACATTGTTTAAAAACATTTTGGTGCGGCCGGCCGCCATTGCTGTAGATTTGCGTAGACACACGTGGTTGAATTGACAATTTTGCTGAAAATTTCTTGCCATTTGTGAATTTTTCTAATTTTGTGTATTTTTTGTTTTTAAATTATAGTGGCGTAAGAAGCGTATGCGGAGGTTGAAGCGTAAACGCAGGAAGATGCGCGCAAGGTCCAAATAAACCCGTTGACGGCGTTGAAGAATGTAAGTATTGGTTATTACAGCGTGAAACGCTAGCGCTCCAAATGACTTGTAACTAATTCACATTTATTTTTGTTGCAGGTTTTTTACACACTTCAACCTGACATCTCATTAAAAAGCTTCGAGTAAAAGTTCGCTACCAAATTTTTGGGCGCGTTTCGGAAAGTTTACATTAAAGTGTAAATTGTTTGAAATAAAGAATTTCTTTAAATTTTTGCTGGAGGTGAAAAAATTATAAAAAGTGATTTTTATTATTTGCAATGGAAGGTGAACTTCAGATGTAGTATACACATAATATGTGGATTTTAGAACTACTCGCATAAAACATTTGTTCAAATAGCATACCACGTTTTAAGCATAACCTCAAACATATAACAGTGTGACAAATCAAATAGTAGTTGTTGGTCGAAAGACGTTCACAGATGAAAAACATGTGCTCGACAATTTGATATGCAGTTTTTATGTTTATCTAGTAGGGGGTAAAAGTTATATTATTTCAATATTACGGATAATGTGTTTTATAGACCTATTGGCTTAATCTTGTTTAGATTGAACGAAAATGGTCATTTGCATTACTAAATGGAGGGATTAACAGGTAATAGCGATAGTGACTCAAATTTTACATTCTTGGGGAAAATTTTATTGTAATATAATGAACATATGCCCCAAAGATTTTCAAGTTTCATGCCCGATAGCCCTTATTAAACAGAGAGAGAGTAGGTATTTGGATTGTTAGAAAGTTGGAATTGAAGTGTAGCTCAATTTCGCTACTGTCTTTTCTATATTTTGAAAAAAATTGTAATGTATGGTTCGAGTTAGGAAATTAGCTGAGTATTTTATTAGTAATAAAGTATTTTAATATGCGTAAAGAACTTGCGAATAGAATAACTGCAATCAGAAAATTCTTCACACTGCTGTATGTACAATATTCGGTAGGAAACAAACAATTTTGCAAGAAACAAAATAAAATGGATGTGGGAATTCTAAGCGATCTAATTAATGTAAAGATATTTGGAAACATTGAAGTTTCTTTTCAAATTAGTTTTGTATGTAGTTTACACCGGCACTAAACATTCATCAAGTAGGTTAGGCTTACTTGAATAAGTCCCGAAACATGTGTTTCAAAATTTGGAAAAGATCTTGGAACAATAGTAAATGTGTAATTTATACAAACGAATCCCTTTAATTTTCTTTTCTACTTGTGGATTCAACCAGAGAACTTACAATGATTTTACAGTTCAATTGTTTTAAGACTTAAAGACTTAAGAAATCTGTCTGTATATTTTCACAGCTCACATTTAAATAAATAAATAAATTTATTGTTCAATTGTTTTACGATCTCTGTGCTGGCTTGTTTGAGTATTTGGGATGATATTAATGAGAGTGATTTCCGGTTGTTTAAGCTCAATTATAGTAAAATTAACATATTTTTTTTTTCATTAAGAAAAACTTTCTAAACTATTAATATAAAGGTAGTGAGTATCATTTTCCACAAATGAACTTGCATTTATGATATTTTATGTGTGCCTCTTTTCAACGGCGAATTCGTAGTTAAATATTTTTGTTGTTATAGCTTTGTAGCTCACTAAAAAAGAACCACTGCCATGTGATGCTATTTGAATTTCGTTGATCCAGTGTCGTGTCAGATATCAAATATGTCTGTGTTTACTAAATATATTAGTTTTCAATCATAACAAAGATAAAATGAGCTTTTGGTCTAAATTTTAAATATACTAATTAAACTTAAAGATAATTTGAACTTGAAGGCACTTTGACAAATTATAACAATTAACATAAATCTCTAGTCTTTACATCTGGCAAAGCTCTCAGTGTCGGCAACATCTGGCTTCGAGTTTCGAACACCCCTTCTATTGTTTACATTCGTTTCGCCGCGTCGTTTGCTATCGTATGGAAAAGTAGCTTATAGCGTGGTCAACAAGAATATTTGTACATTTTGCGGTAATTGTGTAACAGAAAAAATTGCGAATTATGCAATTTTGAGACAAAATTTGTGGCATTTAAATAAAATAATAATTTGGTGAGTGCAATAGTAATTTAATTATTCGCAAAAATGCGGCGTAATTGTCATTTTGTTAAATGTCTAATATTCTTATTGGGATGAGCTTACGGTTATCGGAGTGCGAGTGCTTATTCTTGTTGTTGCGCCAAATGATGCTTTTGCGGTTAAAGCGTGTATTTTGTGCATAGCAAATTGTGCGTGAATGTGCTAATTTTAAATGAAGATGCCAACTTATACATTTATGCATGTGTATAATAAATTGCTTGAAATTTATTGAAATTCTACAAATAATTTTGCAAAATGTTGCTTTTCCTGCACTTTCAATTATTGTTTTACTAAGAATTCGAAGTCATTAGTAAAAATGAAAACCTTCTATGGTTTGTCTGTTGATATTAGAATTTAAATAATCAAGGACGTATCAAATAATATTAATGACGAAAATATAATATATGCGCTCTTATTTGATTGAAATGACCACAGCTGTACATTTTTTGTTGCGCATTCTTTCGAAGTTCTCTGCTTTTGGTGATGTGACTTCGAAATATTCTTGCTTTTAGCTTTTTGATACGGCGTTCGCTTCGCCGGTCAAGTTAGCCTACCAAATACATAACATGTTTACCTACTACAAATACCGGCTGTTGTCTTTGTTGTTGTTTGTACATATCTAGGCGCGTGTAATCTTTCTTTTGTTTGTCAAGAGTGGCTAGAAATTAAATATAATTTTTTTGTGGCGCTTCCTTGCATACTACAAAATTGTTTATATTGGTTCACTGACAAGATTAGGTTGATGCCTTAGCAATTATCTTTAACTGATTACAAAGTAACTCGCATGGAACTGATACATTACAAAAATAACAGTTGTATTTACGTGCTAAACATTAACAAATAGGTAAAAAGTAATAATTTGACTACGTGACGCTACTCTTATACAAATTAGAAAGCCTACCGTAGCGGAAGTTAGTTAGTTCTTGTGGAAATTTTTGTAAGTTTTTCTAACTAATGTATGCATAAATATTATTATATACATTTTTATCTATACTTTTTGATATAATATAATTGAAATCTAACTCTAGTGCTACCAAACATATAGTTGAGGAATGAATACAAAGTACCACGCATTAAGTGTATGTATGTATGTACGTATGTATGTAGCTTAGGATTTAGTTTCCAAATTTGGCAGCGTCTGGCTTAAACAGAGATTTCCCAATTGTCTTATGAAACACGTTAGTATTTTTTCAATGAAATTATTCCATTGACCACTTAAACAATTGCCAACCTGGCCCAATTTTTTGTACATACATACACCCATAAACATATGTAGTACGTGACGTATGCGTCTATGTATAAAAACAGCTGTTTGAAATTATTGCTATAGGACTGGTGCTATCAGTAGAAAAAGTTTTAATTGATAACGACAGTCAATAATGTTCTTTTGTGTCGTTTTTCAGATTTACTTTCAATTACTTTTGATAACAATTTGATTTATATACAGTCTACTTTTTATATATTAGTTGAAATATTGCCATTAAATTCATGAGACTATGAAAATATGGACCTTTTATTAAAATTAAATAGCTTGTTTTAATGTGGAAACAACAAATGAAAACGTATAGAAAAGAATTTTTTTGTTTAATAGTTGTTATGTATTAGTAATATTTCGTTAAGGATAAAATTAGGTCATCCCTCGATACAATGTGTGTGTATTACGAGAGAGCGCTCAAAGAAAAAAAAAAAAAAATATATATATATATAATATCGCTCGAATGCTGTTTGTTTAAAGCATTTGTATGCACAAATATTTAAAAATAATTTAAAAGTTTTGTTAAACATATTGCAAAGATGGATGTGTTTTTCAAGCACGATAAATTCATTAAACACGTTTTAAAATATAATCTTAAATCGATTTGGATTTTTTGTTTAAAAACAGGTTAATAAGGTTTACTTAGACCAAAAAGCAAATGATCAGCAGCAAAACAATTAATAATAAATAAACGTGTATAATTAAGAAACGAAAATTCTGTTTGACTTTTGTTTCTCTACTTATTAGGGAACTTACAATATCAACTAAACCAAACTATATTAAAATATATGAAAAAGTAGGTAAACTTTCCTAAGATGCTTAATTAACCTTCCTATACCCGCGCCAAATGTCTTAACACCTATACCCGCGCACGGTGTGACAGACCGTGACTGTCTATAAAACCGTTTATATTTTTTTTTATTTTATAGGAAATATAGGATGTAATAAAACAAAAAATAGCAATTATTAACATAAATTATTTATTACCTTAATGATTATCAGTCTTTCCAAAACAGCCTAAAAAATATTTACGAAAAACTGTTTCGTCGGTCTCACAGACTGTGCGCGGGTATAGGAAGGTTAAAGCCACGTTGCGGCAATCCAAGCTCATAGCAATAAAATTATAACAATAAAAGCAGCGCCAGAAAACAACTGCAATAAATGTCTTAAGACAATAAGCAAAAGTAGAAATTGTCTACATGGATGTACTTATTAACATTGTGGTTATATTGTGGCAGGCTAGAGATGTGGCAAAGCGTTGATAATATCAGCATTGTCGGTTTGTACGCTCATTAAATCTGCCACTGCTAGTTTCAACCAGCTGTGTAGCAGCCAATAGGCGTCAAGTGTATAATAGAACTGCGAAGGTAGCATATAATTTTGTATAACTATATATATATATATATAAATAGCACATAACGCCTAGCTGTTTGCCTTTGTAAACATTAAACTTGGACACATCTTGCAAGTATGTATATATTTTGTCACTACCAAGTACCTACTTAAGTAGGCTGTGTGTTTGTTGAAAAAAAAAAAAAACTTTTATCCGAAGAGTGAATATTGAATTCAGCAGCATATAAAAAGCGCGCGCAATGGCTGTGACTATTGTTTGTTAGACAACAAAAGCAATTGTTTCTTCAACTATGAAAAAAGGAATAAACAAACAGGGATCACCGAAGCTTTAATACTCTACAGAAATATTATAAATAAAAATAAAAAATCTCCTTTTGTTCTGAAAGTTTGTATGTATAATTTTTTTATGGCAGCTTTATCCTGTAATGGTCCGATATAATCTGTTCTGACAAATTAGCAGTTACTTGGGGAGAAAAAGGCATACACAAAATTTAAGATTGAATACTCAAAAACTAAGGGACTAGTTGGCGTATATGCCTTCTGCGTGCTACCGACTTCGTTGTCTAGTAAGCGCTTTGTCGGCGAAATGATTGCGCGTCCTTGAGAGTGCTATTCTACTTGCCGTATTATTTATGTATTATGATACATTCCTTTTACATTTTAATTTTAATTTTCATTACAACTTTATATTTTGCAAACTGTATGTCTAGTTATTATTAGCATTGCATACTTGAGGGCGCAAAAAGGCGTTTACCAACAAATGGAGGCGAAAATGTTTATTGCGGGATTTTCAAAGCATTACAGTGCAATTTCTAAAGAAAGCTGACGCCACTATTTTGCTAATGTTTGTGTGTATGTATTAGAGTGTACGCAAACCGCTGTCATTTTGGGCGGAAATTAAAGCGCTTTTGACGCAGCAAATTGCGTCGTCTAAATGCCTGCCAGGTTTTTACAAACACACTGTCGCGTATCATTCACCTTTCTTACACCGCTTCTCTCTTTCCCCCCCTCTCTCTCTCTCTCTCTCCAGCATTTGCCTATTTTCTACTTAATCTTTTCAACTTTCACTTTATTTTATAAATCAAAAAGATTTTTTTTCTATTGTTGCTTTTACCGTTGCGTTGCCTGTTATCCTTTTGAAATTTCCTCTCGCTCCTTTGGCAGTTCGTTAGCGCGTCGCTCTTTGTTTGTATTTGTTGCTGTAAATTTATGTTAAGTTATCTTAATGCCATAAATGCTAGCAAAAGCGGTTCATTTCCGTTTCGCAGCAGCCATTTTGCCACCTTTGCCGGCGTGTCCTTCACATCTTTATGAAGTCGCGGCTGTCTATTTATATTTGGCACCCGCGCTGTTGTTTGTTGCGACGTTCCCGCGCTTTGCCAGTCAAAAGCACAACCCATTTCCACTGGCATTTTGCTTACTTTTACTCTTAATAGCGGCGTGATAAAAAGTTATTTGCATACTTTGAGTCTTCTTACCTACCAGCTTCATAATATCTAGGCACCTTTTGACATTTCACAAATTTACTCGTTCATTTGTGTGTTAGGCGCCTCAGCAGGGCAAGCTTTTTATGATGAGACACTTTTTGACACAATTTCATTAATCAAAATTAGAAAACATGGAATATTGGAATCCATATCCATTTTTATACCCAATGCCGTAGCATGCCTCAGTACGTACCAAAAGTTACCGTTACATTTTTAATAATACATCGTAAGATAAATAGAAAATAATCGAGATTTTGCTCGGCGACCTATGGTCTATTATGCCCTTTTCTATCCAGTACTCTTAGTTTTTCATCGTCAGTTCAGTCTCAAATGAAATAACAAAAACAGATGAGAAATTAAGGACCTATCTGAATTTGGACTGAAAATCTGCGGTCTTTTTTCACCTTTAGCTTTCTACTAATGAGTTTGAAGGATGCGTTCCCACGACAGTCGCGCTCCGTAACCGGAACGGAATATGGTTTTTTATCCGACCAAGAACTGTCAACTGAACACAATTCTGGCACTGCAACAACAACAACACAGATCAATGTTGTTCTAATAATATTTAATGACCAAAATTGTGGATCTGCCCCCACTACAGTTGAGTCTACGTAATAGAAACGTATCCGGATTTATATCCTGGCAAGTGCAATGCTGCCGGCATTCATCAAAATTACTTCGGAAATGTTTTCGGCCTCCAATTGTCGAATACCATGCATTTTACTGATAACCCGTCGTCGGGAGCTACCGCTAGCAGGTGTCGGTCGAAACTTATCACCTCTTTACACTAAACATGGTATAAGTACCCACTACAATAGAGATGGAAGGTTTGAGTTTTTTGATTTTCATACTCCTGCTGATGTCCCCTTGCGTTCTATCGTTCGTCGTATGAACCACAAGTGAACTCGGCAAGCGCTTGTTCAACTGCGAAATTCTTCAGGACCAGATTCTCATCTCTTTTCGCCGGTTAGACAATGTCTTATAGGTTCACACGCCGTGCGGGTAAATATTATGTGGGACGCTCTTTTCCAAAGCTGTCCCGAGAAAGGTGAGGTGAACTCATCTTGTCACTTTCTATTCAATTACACGGCCTTTGTCAGGCTGAGATTATAATATTTCGGTAGACGCACCTTCGGCAACCTGGGTTTGATATTAATCGCCTTTTTGGTGTGAAATTCTTCGTCGCTTAATAAGGATCTAGAGATCCACTTTAAGGGTGTTATATGTAACACAAAGATCCAACAGCTATGCAAGTGAGATTCATCGATAAGATAAACTCAACGGCCTAATCTAACCGAACTTTACCTAATCTAAACTAAATTTTTTGTTTAATATGTAACAATGTACAGTTGGTGGACATTCCAAGCTATCTTCCAATCTTTTTTCGGTAGTCATTTTAAGTCCCACGACGAAAATTACCTGGAATTCAATGTTTTTTAAACTGGCATCGGCCATTTTTTGGAGTCTGATTACGTTGCAGCAGATCCAGGGAATATTTCAGAAAAATTCCGTTCTAAAGACTTATGCAAAAGTGGGTCATGAGTCCTCAAATAGTCTTCTTCTCACAAACACCCATGTTTTACCATTTTTACGGTCTTAAGCTCCAACCCACCAAAAACTGTAAGAGACGCAGTCTAAAACAACAAAACCTTTTCATGCATCCAAAAGTGCTTGTGATGCGCGGGTTTTCACATCTGTTCCCACTTATAAACAATGTTCAGAGCTGTAAGCTTATCATGCGACATATTAATCGCTAAACATTACCATTGCTTCTTATCAGCTTTCGGTGTTTTTGACATTTTTACAACTCAAACGTCATCTGACTGTAAATAGCAACGGCTTCCCCCAACAACAAAATCAACGACAGCGTTCCGCCATCAACTCTTATCATTGCCATCATTATCCGCATCATGGCATCGTATCAGCACGTTATAATACCGTTATTACATGGTTCTCTGCTCTGCTCTCTGTTTGGTGTGCTCCTACAGCGTGTATAAACAAAGTAAATTTATTTATTCATTTTCGTTCATATTTTCATTTTTATTAGGCCTCATTATTTTTATGTCTGTTCCTTCCCTTTTCCGATGGCTAAATGGTTTTCGAGGTGTTCATTAAGTTCTGCTTTTGCTTTTAACTGTTTCTAAGCATTTTCGGTGCCCCCTTTTTTCAGTTGTCTCTTTTTTGTTTCGTCCCTTTTATTTGCTTTGCATTTGCCCTTTTGCTTGTTTGTTTGTGCTTCTCATTTACTTTGTCTGGTGTCATAATTACATTAATTTTTTTTTGCTTAATAAATATTTATGCTAATATTAACAAATTTGGTAGCAAATTTTATTTTATATTTCGTTAACATATTATTTAGGTTATCTTTAGAAAACTAACATCTTTGTTAAAGGCCTCGACTGGGTTGGCCTTCAGTACATCAGATTTCGGCTCATTTTTGGAGCACTACTTTCTAGATTGTTGGATAATTTCGACGGTATAATCATAAATCCACGTCTCATCACCCTTAATGATGTTTTAGATGAATGCAGAGCCATCTCTTTTGCGATTTATACTCGACGTCGTATCTTGCATTATCACGCTCCGTACCCAAAACCTTCACCAAAATGTGTCGAGTCGATCCTTCAGAGATGTTGTGAACTCTCTGTCGAAAACACGACGATTTGCAAGCACTATTTTTTGACATTTTCAATGATTTCGATATTGTCATTAATAGAGTTGGATGGACGACTTGCATGAGACGTAGTTTCGTTTACTTCACGACCTTCACTGACTACCTTGTTCCACTCAAATACGAGTACCTGGATAGTGATAAAAAAAATTAATTTGTACGTTTTTTATGCTGTCCATAAGACTCTCTTTCGGTCATCTACTTAGTTCATCGAGGCTCCCTACTTTTTTGAAGAAAAAACTCAGACCGCGGCTACGTTTCAATGGTCCATCCAATTTTTGATAACTCGTCCGAACATTTCCAAACATGACGAATAACATGCGTAATGTATTGTTCCATGGCCTGAGTCGAAGCGGGATTTTCCGCATAGACTTTACATTTTACATATTCCCACAGTAAAAAGTCTAACGGTGTGATATCTTGGTGACCAAAACGATCGGCCCAAATCGTGAAATTATCTGCTCACCGAAATGTTCTCTCAATAAATTCATTGATTCATGCAATGTGCATAAACCTATTTCCTTTCAAGAGAGTAACCAAAAACGCATCACCCTTTATCACACTAAAAAATTTACTAAACTTTTCCCTTTTAATTTTTGCATACCTAACCTCCAACAAATTTGCTAACAAAAATACTCATTTCCAATTCAACGACCACAAATTCACTTACACTTCACGAAGAAACCGTTGTGTATGTATATATAGACGTATATTTAGAATCTCGCTTGGCGCTTTGTAAACAAGTGGCAACCACTGGTCAGAAATTTAATATCTGTGAGCACTACTCGAAAAATTACACGCAAAAAATGCGTAAAAGGATAACTAAATTACAGTTACACAGCAAAAAACAAGCAAAAGAAATGAGAAAACAAATGTCGAAACAGCAGGAATTTAATAATGGCGAGTGGAAACAACAAAACAATTAATTTCATGCATTTTAATTTCACAATGCGCACATAAATCTTCCACTATCTACTGCCACGGAGCGTGTGCTGGACCGTAAAAAGGATAAAAGAAAAAAAGGTAGCAGAAAAAAAGTAGACGGAACAAGTGGTATGGGAATGAGGTGAAATAAAAACAAGAATGTAGTAAGAAAAATAAGAATGAAATAGAAAATCATGAAATAAAAACAAAATAAAAGGAAAAAAGTAGAGAATAAGAAAATAGGATATAAAAGAAAATAACAACATAAACGCGAAAATAAGAAGGAAAAAAACGGAAATAATCAAGACAAAATAAAGAGCACAAAATAACAGAAGTATGAACAAGGTTATTAAAGTAAGAAAAACTAGAAACAACTATATACAGTAATGGTCAAAATAACAGGAACGGTTTGTGGAAGTGTCAATTTTGTTCCTTTGGAATCCTTGTGAAGGAACTATTGATTGTTTTGGGAAAATTATTTTTAGCAGTGATAAAATAAATAACTGCTAAAAATAAAGCTACTTGCCGTGGAAAAAGATGAGGTCAGTGGTTCAATTAAAATTATACTATAAACGGGATATATTAAGTTTACTATAAAGTTTGTAATTCCAAGAAAGAGAAGTTGACGCCCCATAAAAAATAAATATACGAAAGATCAGCGTGATGAGCTGAGGTGATTTAGTCATGCCGACTGTTTGATAGTATATACGCGTCCGATGTGACATTTTGCACACGTCCACTTCTCTCCAAGAATTCTTATCTGTCGGAACTGCCAATATCAGACAACTACAGTATGCAGCAGTCATGACATTTTTCCAGTACTTCTGGAAAGTTTGATTGATGAGAGATATTCTGATGAGAGATATCACCGGTCTGAAGGTAATTTTCATTCCGAAAGTAGGACGGAAAGAGTATTCAATGGCGAAACCTTTCGGGCCATTTAGCCTCACATTTTTCCTACAAAATATATTACACGTAGATCACGAAATAAGATCGAAAGCGTTGAAGATCGCATCACTACATGCGATAGCATGTTCTTACTATGTACCTGTTAACCGTAGAAAATCAAAGTGCTTTGGATGGTTGAGAAATGGTGCAATCCGTCACCCTAGGCATCGAACTTGTTTTTGATAATGCGTTCTCTGAAAGTGTGACAAAAGCACTAGAGAAAAAATGTGGCAGCACAAGTACGCAGAAAGATAGAGACCGTGCTGTCCACTAAGATAGCTGAGTCAACCAAAGGGCGAATGATATTCATCTCGGCAGGATAAGAGGTTGCGCACAGAGTTGAATCTTATACAAGGTGTGTTCCATAGGTAACAGGACTTTTTGAATCTAGCGCCCTCCTTGTGTCACCATTTATATAATACGTCGACTGGTGCGTTATCGATCGAATTTGAATTCATCAAAATCAGCCGAAATCATCATTGAAATTCATGGAAATGGAATTGAACATATCTAAGACATCGATTTATAGCATTTTATCCGTACATTTGGGCTTATGAAAGGTGTATGCACGGTTTGTTCCGCATTGCTTAGAATCCAGCATTCGAAGGACGATTATTTGACCAAAAATCGCATTTTAACCATTAACCACTCCACGTATTGACCTGATATGGCACCGTGCGACTTCTTCCTTTTCGGAAAAATTCATTTGCCTATGAAAGGAAAGCGTTATGCAGACCTAAAGGCCATTCAAAAGGCTTACACCGGCATACGAGATAAAACACGCGTTCGACATTTAGTTTCCTTAACTATTAATGCTTCGTCAAATCCCAACAAATGAAGGCCCTAAAAAGAAAAAGGAACATTTTAATATCGGTCTAGCCACCTATTTAATATGGGTTTATCCTTTTGTGCAAACTGTCGATTCGCAGGATTAAAGCCCTTGGATCCATGTATCCGAATAGAGATCACATCGCTCCAATAGCCCACAGTAGTAAACTGGAATTTATCAGTGTGTTGGTCCTATCTATACACCTGTCATGCAAACTTATCGATTAAAATGAAGCCCTTGTATGGAGAACTCTTTCATTTGAAAGGAATTCGATCTCAATTAATTCCTTATCATAGTTTTTTTTTAGGATAATTGCAAAATCTGAATGGGTGTGCCTCTTGTTTTGATCATAACTGTTTATAACAGTAACAAAAGTTACTGGAAATGTTTGAAGAGCAGAGATATAAATAAACTATGTACCGTTATTATGCCATACAAGTTTAGTTTAGTGAGTGTTTTCATTCGGTTGGAATATGTGCATCCTCTATAGATGAATGGGTGTCTATTTATGCATGTATGTGTGTGCCTATGAATATCTGTAGGTGTGTGTGTGCAAGGATGCTCTGTGATTATCCTCTTCATTTCAACTTTGAACACACTTTGTATGCCTGCACATCTGCATGTATGTATGTGTGTGTGTGATTGTATGCACTTCTGACCAAAGTATAATTGCCCAAGTACGAGTTGGTTGAAGAAAAAGCGTGGAACAAAACGGAAAACAACTTTTTCATTCTCAGCACTTTTAACAGCTTGGCAACATGGCGAGTAATCAAGCGCGAGTGGCAACGAGAGATTGAATGAAACAAATATGTAGTTAGTTGCCAGCAAGTTGTCTAGTTTTTATCTGTGTTTGTATGCACACATACATATATATATATATATACACTACTAAATACCAACAAGAATCTGCAGAAATAACATTGGCTTTGTATTTACTTATTCTTAGTGCTTTGTTGATTTTCATACATAGTTGTTGTTGCAGCGCATGCTTTTGCGAAACAAAGCAGAAAATTAGAAAAAAAACAGTACAGTAACAACAAATAAAAGGCGAAGAAAACTTTGGGCTTATTGCTGCAGTCAAGCGAAATTTAAGCGAGCAAAAACAATAGCGCGTAAGTGGGTGTTGCTGATGTTTTTGTTGTTGTTAGTTTGTTAGTCGACAAACGCCGTTAAGTAACTTTAACACACACGCACACACAAACTAGCCGGGAAATTAATACACACAATATATATGTATGTATACTATGTATGCCTGCGAGAGTGTGTGCCTTTTCATATATGTATGTATGTATGTTTGTATTTTCATATGCATGTATGTACATACATATGTGTGTGTGTATTTTCGAATTTATTTATTTGCTTCTCGGTTTAGTTGTGACACCTCAAGCTGTGCAAATTTGTTGTTGTCACTTGACACTAGCTTTTCACATGACCGATGTACAACAGCAAAAACAACATTAACAGCGACAACAACATCACCTATTGTTTCCATAACAACAATGGAAATTTAAACTTTACTCTGAGCAAAGATAACCGCTTTATTTGTTAGGACTAATGTGATGTGCTAAGTAAAAGTGGGTGCTAATTAGTGCAAATTCATTGTTTGAAGTAAAAGTAAAAATGATAAAATAGCACGGTTAGAAAGGAAAGCGAAAGTTTCACTAGGACAACTTAGTGTGTCAATCACATAATGACATTAAAGTCCAGTAAAGTCTAGTAGTTTGAGCTTTTTCATTTTCTCTGACTTAGTTTATGGTCTCTAAGCGCATATTAATTATTTTAAATATATTATATATTGCTGTGGGCAAAAAATAGTAAGGCTTTTTAATTTAAATTAAAATATCTTTTAGCTTTAGGTAAGACTATCAATGACATCTGTGCCAAATGTCACATCAAAATAATGATTAGTGTTTAGTATACGTTTGTCTTTCTGAAGTAATAGATTGCATTCGGTAAATTTTCGATGAGTGATATTATTCAACAAAAAAGTTCCGTTAAATTTTGTGGGCGGAATGAAATTTCTGGTGTCGAAAAGTTCAGAATAATGTAACCTTGACCTTGGTGATAACTGTTTGTCGCGGGCAAGTATTTTTGATTGGTACAGATTACTCAAAAAAGCTCAGGAACGCATTGACGACGAACCACGTCTAGGTCAGCTAACAATTGATGAGCAACACGTCAATAAAATAAAGGAATTGGTGCTTAAGGATCGACGATTAACAGTAAGAGTTCTTACTGACATCGTTGGATTATCCAAAGGATCAGTGAAAACCATTTTGAAAGATCATTTGGACGTAAGAAAAGTGAAAGCACGGTTGGTTCCGAAATCATTAAATTTTTTCGAAAAACAGCAAAACTATCACTTTTTACATGGAGATTACTTTGAAGAAAAATGTGTGTAAATAAGACGTATTGGTAATCGATTTTTTTTATTTTATTGAAAATTGTTCGAACTAGACCATCTAAATGGTCTGCTATATGCTTTAGTGCCTCGATCTAAAAAATTTCTTCTGAAATTTCATCATTGTTTTTTCAAATATCGTGAAGATACTTCGTCAAATTATAAACTTAGCAATACAAAAATTAAATTCAATAGTTCTGTTTGAATAAAGAAATAAGAAAAAACACAGAAACTTCAAATTTAATGGGGATTGTTTATTATCATTCGAGAGAACATTCTCTGGCATTTCTTTATTGAAGATTATCTCTTTCAAATGTTGGCAGCGGCTACGTCTCAAATGGTCGATCCTTTGGGTCCAAATTTCGGTAACTCACACGAGCATTTCGTATTTTAACTGGCGAATGGCACGCGTGATGTTTAGCTTCCAGGTCTTAATCAAAGCGGGATGGTCCGCATAGAGTTTACATATTCACAGAAAAAAAAAAAAAAAAAATAACGTTGTATTATCATACGATCTTGGTGACCAATCGACCGGCTCAAAACGTGAAATTATCTGCTTACGTTGATTGATGCGCGTGGGAAGTGCCGCCGTTTTGTTGAAACCAAATGTCACCGAGATCACAAGATTCAATTTCATTTCGGTTTTCAAAGACCGATAACGGTCGGCGTTGTCGGTTACGTTCCCACCGGGATCATTTTAGTAGAAATATGGACCGATGATTCCACCGACCACAAACCACAACAAAACGTAATTTTTTATTTTTACAATTTAAGACCCCAACGTAAAATGCGCCAAGTCGTTTCATACGGCGCGGAAACGACTTTCAACAGTCTACGCGTACGCCCTTAGCTATGGCTGGTATGCGGTGTGGATGGGTGATGGTGTTGTGAATAGTAAGCTGAGTAGGCCGATGATGTTGACCATAAGTTGAGCGAAGCGCTCGAAACACATTCTGTACAGAACGTGAATCAATTCGTAATAAAGTTGAACGATTTGTAAACGTTCTTCTAGTCTTTCCACGATGAAATGCAGAACAATACTGAACAAAAATAACATGACAACTTGACAAGACTTACACAAGAGATCTGCTAAAAACGGTCATTGAAAAAAGTAATTCTACTTGGATCACCCGTTATAATTGTGAGTTTGGAAATTAGCACTTCACTTTGAAATATAAACAAATAGTCGCTAATCGCTTCCACTTTGCTAATAATATACTTGAAATCTTTTCACTTAAGTATAATTAGTTTGTATATTCATTCACTTATGATTATTTAGTACTTTAGTATTAGTAGTATTTAAGTGTATTATTCGCGTAGTGTCTTCATATAGTACAGAAGGCAGCAAAAATAAAATTTTGCATACACATACATACATACATACCACTTACATATATTCATATGCATATAAAAAAAAAGATTTATTACGGCTCTTGCCTTTTGCTTTCATTCAATTTTCTCGCTGCAACAGCTGCTTTTGTTTCGGTTTCGGTTTCGGTTGCGTTTATTGCTATTGTTGTATGATTGCAGGCAATCGCCTGCAAACGTCTGCTTTGTTTTCGACTTTGTCGCGTCACGTTCTGAGTTTTATTTATTACACCGGTTTTTATTATGCACTTATTTACTTATGTTCCATCTTTGTTCTCAAAACAAATGCGGTAATTTGAATTTTTTGTTTGTCGGCAACAGAGTGGAAGGGGAAGCGTTAAAGCAAGCAATGCTCGGGTGTTTGTTGCGTGAAATTGTTCAACAGTTTTTATTAAATTTTACGCCTCTACTTTGTAGGAACAAAAGTCGGTTATTATTGCCAAAATGATTATTTCTAAATACGTTGGGATAAAAAATTGTGGAGTTGGAATGCATACTTCCATGGAACTATTATGTTATATAAAACTGAAAGCTTTTTCGTGGATAAGATTTAATATTTGCAATTACTAATATAATTTGCTTATTTAAACGGTGTAGGACTGATACGTAAAGCTTTCTTTACCCATTCGAAATTATTCTTATGAGTCGATTTTTGTCTTTAAAAAAAATTCTGTTATGCAAGGTCATAGACTGTTTTTCGAGAGGCAATTATCCTAATCTTAAAGTTCTCCAACTTCGAAAGCCAACTGTAGCCCAATGGATCCAAATTTGTACTTCCATACTGGCATTAATCTGGAGCCAGAAACCAGGAATATTGCTATAGTCACAGCTGTATGGTCTTTGCCTTGTCTATTGGGGCGGCATTTCGATCAAAGATCTAATGCTCTCCATCGCAGAGCGTATTGCATAACTACTCTAATACGGCTTCTAAAATATTCTGCTAGTAAACTTTTGCCCTAGTTTTACCCGCTTTTTCACAGAAGTGTAGAGCTGTATTGCTTTTAAAGGAGGTTCACCATTATATTAGATGGATGCTGACGTTGGTCGGGTAGATATGTACATTTTCCTTTGACATAATTCTTTTCTAAATGCCAATTGTCGGAATTTAGGCAGTCAGTCAGTCCTAAGTCGGCTCAGAAAATATGAAATAAATCTATGCGATATGGAGTAGACCCACTGATTTAATAATATAGTATAATCGGAATATGGATTTAATAAAAAATTATTTCCCATTGAATGTCGTTGTAGAACTGCTGTAATCTCATGTTTTCGTATCCAGTTCAGTTTTTAAATTAAAAATTTAGTTTTAAGGACTTTGGTAACCAGACAAAAAAATATATTTGTATCTTTCGACCAAATCGCTAACTAAATTAGTGTATTTGTCGTAATGATTGTCCAAGCTTTCAGACCTTCAACAATTTTCCACATCTTGATCTCTTCATTTGTGTCAGATCTTTTTTAATCAGGCCACTTTTTGGATCTGGGAATAAGTAAATAGTGGCTGAGCGAATACAAGAGACAGAACACAAGTTCAAAGTGTAAATTCTTCATTTTTGAACTTGCATCTCAATATTTTGGTGAAAGAGATATCCAAACATGATGTTTTTATATTAGTTGAGAAAGATTGCAAAGAATGGCATGAGACTTTGAAAGCGTTCTTGGGTGGGTGAATACTCTAGCACGGATTTTTTGTTTGTGGCGGGATCCCACGAAAGACCCAACAATTTACGTCCCTGTATTTATAATATATTTTAAAAATAAAGTTTTTAATCAACAAAAAATGCTTGTACATATCTTTGACATTTGAGCCATTTACAATAGAAAAACTGGTCTAAAATTTTTAAACCAAAATTTATACCAGTTTAATTTATACCAGTTTCATATATACAACTTTCATTTATACCATTTTAATTTACACCGTTTTAATTTATATCATTTTAATTTATACCAGTTTTATTTATACTAGTTTCGTTTATACCAGTTGTTTTTCCGATTCGGCATTATCCAAAATTTGATTAATCAAATTAACTATTTGAATGCAAGAGAGTACTATGCTTCCAACATCTCATAAATTTTATACAATTATTTTCATTTATACCAGTTGTTTTTTCGATTCGGCACTATCCAAAATTTGATGAACCAAATTAACTATTTGGATGCAAGAGAGTACTATGCTTCCAATATCTAATAAATTTTATATAATTAACTAAGCCCCTCTAGATTTTTACAAAACTGTCATCTGAATTATTGGAATCTTTTGTATTCTGTCTATTTTATTTTTACCTACTAGAGATTTCCTTACTACCATTATGCCTGCAGCTGTTTGTTTGAGTGTGTAATGTTGTCACGCTGTTGGAAAGATGATCTCCTTATCCGGCTGTCGTTGTTAACATAAAACATTACCCTTGTCCAGCGCTCAAAACGACCCAGCTTTATTTACATTGTATGCACGTGCATATGACACGTTGCCTCATAAAAAGTGCATGAGCTCCGAGCAGCAATTGCTTAAATTAAATCTGCGCTGCTCAAAGCAAAACTGCTGACAACTTGTTTCGCTCACTCCGCACTCACACACACAAAATTATGTATAGCCGAAAAAAGTGTCTAGCGCATGTAGTGGATATTTAGTAACACTGTTTAAGCATCGCTACAAGGAAATGTTTCTCACACGCCCGAGTGGCTGTAACAGCGCTAAACGAGTGTCATGTTAATTTGCAATCGGTTTGTATAAATAAAACGAGAGTGCTAGGAGCAGCGTTAAAAATACTAGCATAAGAGTAGGGAGAACAAGATGAAAAAAAGAAAGAAACGGAACAAAGCACAACACTTGTTGTCCACCACCTAAGAGGGTAGTTTGACAAGTCAGTGAGGGCACTAATTTGTATCTGATTCCGACTACTATGAAAATTTTGTATGCATATTTGATATTCTTTCTGTTTTTTGACTAAAAGAGGCTTGAAAGATATCACATAGGTTTTTCGTACCATTAGTTTTAGGGATGCAAAAGAAATCATCACTGTTTTATTTGATAATAATACCACTTTCATAGAAATCCGGCTCCCTATTTACAAAAAAATTGGAACAACTGATTTTCACACACTTTTCTTGAGGCATCTCAACCAAGTTCCTGAAGCTTCGAACGGGTCTGTAGGTGGCTTGATGGAGCACAAATGCTCTAATATCTAATTTGTTGCAATTGCTTTCATTAGACAGTCCAACCGTTAGAAGTAGCTGTCCGAATTATGAATGTGGTAGTTGGAGCGCAGATGACAGTAGATCATTCCTTGGCAATCCAACAAAACATATAACAACGGAAGTCCTCGCTTGATCTTCGTTTGCGAGCGGCGCGGGTTCACAACGATGTGACCACATCCGTTATTACTTCACGTTAACAAAAATTTTCATCCGCTTCAGCCCCTGGGTAATGGAAATAGCGCTTATAGGCCGGTCGGTCTCGATGATTTCCATTATTTTATCGTTATTTTCGACAATTGGTCTCATAAAACTGCTTTAGAGATTTTTAGGTACGAAATCTTATCTTTCTAATGCCATATAGCTTAACCCTATCGCGCATTTACAACGTGAAAACCAGATTACTAAAGCCATCTAGTAGAAATAAAATGAAACTCGGAATCGTAAAATTATTTTAAAAACATCTGCGAAGATCCATAAGATGTTCTGAAAAGTTGTTGGTTTTCCGCTTATTGGCCCTCAGTATTTTGAACTGAAACACACTTTTTTTTTGTCGAAAATGTATTGTTTTTAAAAGTCACAGAACTATCCAACTGCACTCGTACGAATGCTCCTGTAAAAAATTTGCATGTAAGGAATGTCCGCGTTTGGCTGGAACCGAAAATTAAATACTACCAAAAAATTGAAGAAATGTAAAAGGCGTGAATTATACCAAAGTTTCTTTGTAAGAATCTGTTATATATTAAAATTAGGTTCGAGCATCAGTAACGGAGATATATATTTTAAAGTCTGCCAGAGTGACCGAACTAATTAGATATATAGGGATTAGAAGGAAAGATTAACCGATTTAACCATAATGTCTGGCGTAGGAAGGTCAGGAGAGGGTAGGAAGAGAACAATTGGTTAAACTAATTTTATTAAATAATCTGACAATGATTGACAGAACTGGTTTTTCAATTAGAAAGGTTTTGGAATGTCAAAGATATTCTTAACTCCTGTGAAAGTACATTCCATGCCATTATGTATGAAACTCGAGTTCTCTTATATGACCACCATGGGCACGCTGACAGAAGTCCAGACGCTGAACCCAACTTTCGACGGGTTTCAAGCATAAATCGTCGGGCGATTGCCGCACTGTAGCAATTTTACGTTCGATATTCGTACGAAGTTCATTAATCGTCGCTGGATTGTTGCCATAGAGACAGGAAATAGTCTACTGGCGTCAAATCGCACGGCCGAGGCGTCAAATTGACTGGGTATTTCATCAAAATTGTTTTTCCAAAAATCGAGTGTGACATTCGCTGTGTGGCATGTGACGCCATCCTATTGGAATCACACATTGGGATCACGATTCGGGTCAAAAATACTCCGTTATCATTGAACGGTAGCGATTCCCATTCACAGTAACGTGCCGGTCTTGATAATCATTGGAGAAGCACGGCCCAATGACGCCGCCGGCCCATAAACCGCACCAGACCGTAATTTTTTCCGGTTGTAATGGTGACTCATGTAGTACGTGTGGATTGCTGCTTGACCAATAATGCAAATTTTTTCTTATTGACGAAGCTATTCAGTCAAAAATGAGCCTCATCGCTGAAGATGATTGTCCGATAAAAATCCGGATCATTTTGAAGTTGTTGCTCAGCCCTTCTGCGTCACGAACATACGACGATACTGGTGGTCAAGCGGCTTCAGTTCTTGCGTCAATTTGATCTTGTAAAGATGTAAGTCAAGATTTTTTCGCAAAATTCGCCTAAACGACGTCATAGAGATGCCCAACGCTTGTGAACGACGTGTGAGATACTGATTTGGGTCTTACTCAATTGATCAGCGGCAACAATATTCTCGACGCTACGGGCACTTCTTTGTCTCACTGGCACGGAAACACTTTGTGCTGTGCCTGTGGATTCAAATTTTTCCACTCTACGCCCTATTTTGATCTGCCAGGACGATTATGACGACCATAAACTGATTGTAATGCTCTTGAAGTTGGGGACACTGACTATCAATTTTGGTAGTAAATTTTAATAATTTCGACTCGTTGAATCGTATATCTTTCCATTATAAAATGGCAAATCTTACTGAAGAGAAATGTCAAAAGAGCGTGGAAAAATATGGCGTCATTTGCTGTCCCTATCGGTCTACTTTTGTAGCTCCCTGTTGAAAACTTCTATATATAGATTTTCGTTAAGCTAGTTTACCACTTCTTCAACATGTTACCAGTGTATAAGAAAACACGAACTTTGCACATGCCTCGGCATGCCGAAAACAATAGCAATAGAAAATATTTATAACACTTGAGTAGCACTTAAAATTCGCTTAAATTCATATTAAAAATGAAAAGAACGAAAGCGGAAAAGCACCCAGCACCGAGCACCAAGCAGAGTGCAGCGAGAAGCTCGAATTTATTTGGCTGCTTGTTAGTGGAATAAGCAAAGTAAATAACTTTGATTTTATGCACATAAATAGCGAGAGTGGGCCACAACGATCTAATCTGCTGTTTAGAGTTAACTCAGCTTGATTGTTGCTTGGCTACGAGGGCGCTTTGCCTTGCCTTTCCTTGCTGCCTGCTGCTCATTACTCAAGTGACAGTATTTTGTTGTGGCTACATTTTTTCCTCCTCTTTTGTGGTTTTATGATTTATTTTATTTGGGTACTTGTGTAAGCTTTAGTAAAATCTAGAGTAAATATGACAAAAATTAAAGAGTGCAACAACAAAAACTTCAAATGCACAGCATGCAAAATATATTTTGGAAGCACACAACCGCATTGCAGACAGACTTGGAGTAGCAAAGAAGCGAAGCAGTCGCAGCTGGCGGTAAGGACTAAGGATGTTGGCAGCGTTGTGCAACAAAGCGCAACAAATTGTCATGTCACTTTTGGTTGTTAGCATCTGTTTAATGCACTTTTTTAAATCTGTAATTTTTTTTAATGTTTATTTTTTCATTTTTTTGTACGCTCGTAACATGTTGCATAGAGTATAATAGTTGTTTGTAATATTGAGTATTAATTGAGTGTTATTTCTCATGTAAAAATTGTTGAAATCGGTACTTTTAAGCTCACAGGTGCCGAATATGGCGTGTTCTCCGATTCTATTGCTGACTGTGTAACGAAAATTCCAGTAAATTTGTGAGAAATCTCCGGATAGGTTGAAGCAGATTAAGATAAGACCCAACCAAATATCTTTAAGTGCCGAAAATAATGCTTTTTACGGTACTCCCTTTAAAAAAAATTCAGCTTTATCGGGATGAGTCAAGGAAGAACGCGATTCTTGCCCCAAATATCCACCAAAATCATTTGCCTGACGATATTCCAGCACCATATCCTTAACTAATATTTTTAACAATTGAAGATTTCGAATATTGATAAAACTGAACCACCAGCAGCATTTTCCAACATTCTTTTTATTCTTCTTCGTATATAGTATAATAGTCCTTCTTCACTTGATTTTTTTTATATATTTATTTTACTGTGTATTTCCCAATTTTCTCAACTTTTCCCAGTATTGCTTTAGAAAAATATAAATAAAAATATATTTTCAACCAGAAAAAGTATCACAATTCCTTTGTACTTATTATATGAATGGAGGATAATACTACCACTGCTATTAAATTGAGCATTCATGCACCCAACCGCATTAGCTTACCCGTGACTGCAACTCAACTGCCGTTGAAAAATGTTTAAAAGTCATACCTAGTATATACATATATATATTTATATATGTAATATATATAGCGTCCATAAGCCACCACATAACTGTGTACATATGCTGCGCAATGCACATATTTAAGGCGCCCATTTGGGAGTCGCGCTGGCAGCTTTACTAGTTCATCGCCTCAGCCAGATTAGCCGAATGCAAGCGCATTTGCCCACAATGCGGTTTGTTGCTGCCATCATTGACGGTTAACCGACTTGAAATGTATTTGGAAATGTGCAAATGGTAATGCGGAAAACGGCTGGCGCAAAAGTGGAGCCAGCAGTTGACAAAGCCCGCGATAGCATATGCTGTGTGTTTCGAGTGTGGACATAAATTTTGAGACATTTTCTCAACGGATTAGATGGAGAAATACATAGTGCGAATTAAACTCGTTGTACTGCTCTTCTCTTAAATTGTATTTTAGTAAAGTTGTTAGCTTATTTTGAGGTTAGGTTACGTTGAAAACTTTGAACAACATATAATCTTTAACAGTAGATTCAAAGCTCAGTGGTATTAAAATTTTTATCTTTGAACTGGAGTTATACGTACTTAAAGCATAGAATCGCTGAACATTTCAGTGGAAGATACGATGGGACTGTTCTATTATTCAAAACATACCTATGAACTAAATCGTAGACAGTAAAATTTTAAATTGGATCCTCAGATACATTAAAAGGTGGTTGATTATAGATAGACTTCGTGTTTTTGGGTTTTCGGGTTAATTAACTTACCTCTTAATTACTATTTTTTTTATATACTAAGTTTGCCACGAGGTCTATCTTCATCTGTTTATATAATATATATTAATATATAATATATATAAATATATAATATATATAAATATTCTTACCATAGTTTGCTGAGTTAGTTTACTCAAGTTTTCTCTAACTAGCAAAGAGCGTTTTAGAGTATTTTGTACAGCGCTTAGTTGTTTATATGATGATTGGTAATACAAAATACAAAGAAATCGAGTTGGAAGCCGGGCCTGCCGAAAGTATCTGACCGTGGGCACTTAATGTGATTTTTATAATAAAATCTTACCTTTTCAAGAGATACCTCATATTCCGCTAGGTAAATTTACTCCTTCAGGTTTGGGAATGTTGCGTTTCTAAAAGGTCTATTGTAAGATACCTTTTTAAAATATCTTGCAAAATCTCGTGAGTTTTGAAAAAACTACGTTATGTACAGCAGTTTTCCCTTAATTCTGTGGTTCTTGCTTCTACGGCTTCTTTGTTATAGCAAAAATGCAAAAATATGATTGGAATTTCGCAAACGGGAAACTAAGCCGGTCGAAACTGTGAATGACTTCAGTTTCTGCAAAGCTCCTTTTCTATTTGGAACGACTGAATTTTCCTGTTTCTTTAAGCATATTTCGAATTGTAGAAAGAGGTAGGCATGTATTTTTGCTAAAGTGACGTCATTATAGCAAATTTCTCTGTATCTGAGAAACAGGGATAGATAGATGAACAAAAAATATTAAAACATTATTCATAATTTTAAACTCTTAATTTATTCTTTAAAATATATGTCGTCCCCCTCAAAGTACTCGCTTTTGGCCTTAATACGCTTCTGTCAAAGTTTTTTCCAAATTCTCCAAACAGTTGTTAAAAGTAATTTCCGGAAATTCCGACCTCTTTTCACGAATAGCTACACGGAGACCACTCAAATAGTATTTCTTGTTGACAGTTTGGCCGGTCGGAAGGAATTAGTAGTGCACCACACCTAATAGTCTAAGAAAACTGTCAACATAACCTTGATTTTTGACCCGTTTTTTCGGCTTCGGCTTACTTTTGCCGCGAAATTCGGCCGATTGATCAACTGTTTCCGGGCCGTAAGCATAGTTGAAAGACTCATCGTGAGTATTAATACATTTCATGACATTGATACGATATCCTGGTAGTGGGAAAGCATTGTTTCACATACATTAACCTCAGGTTGTTTTTCGAAAAAATTTAGTGATTTTATAACCAATCGGACTTTCACTTTTCTTAGGCCTTAATAGTTTTTCAAAAATGTTTTAACTGATTCATCCGATATTCCAACGACGCCAGTAAGACGCGTTGGTTGTGAGTTGATGTTGATGGTCGTCCCGTATGTGGTTTGTCATCAACGCCTTCTCGATCCTATTTGAATAATTTGTACCTATCAAAAACACTTACTATCTCTTAGAGTTTCCTGTGTAATACTCGATTTTAGCTTAGATATTTTTCCGCTAATAAACGGCGAAAGATCATGAGTCGATTTAACCATGTCCATCTGTTTAATTATAAGCGAACGATTCTTTTAGTTCTGATCCCTTGAATATATAACTGCCATACAATATGAACGATAGAAATCAAGACATTGTATGGACAACTTTTTATTCGGCAAGATATCTGCACGAAATGTGTCGTTGGTTATTGTTTTAGACAGCGCTACAATCTCCGAACATATCACATCGGACTACTATAAAATAGAGCTGCCATACAAACTGACACATCAAAATCAAGAGGATGGTCTTTTTATTTTCTTTTTTGCAATAAGAAATGCTTTTATGCAGGGTATTATTGTTCGGTTTAATACCCTTACTTTTTTTCATAAAATAATTATATTAAATCCGTACTGAAATCGCTTTTAAATACATAGATAGTTGATTAGTTTATTGTGGAAAAATGTAGTCGGGCTAGAAATAATATGCATTTAAATCTTTGCTAAACACTTTGCATAATTGAGACGATTTTGTGGTGTTGCATATTTTTAGGCACGCTTGACGCTCTAACACTCTTGACCTGCCGCAATACCTAATGGATGTTAATGCATGCAGATTTGCCATGCAACACCAGCGCGGAGAGACAGTGTCGGTGGCAAGTGCAACAGTAGCAACAAAAATTGGCGAGTGGACGCTGTACTCGTAACTATGAAAGCAATTTGCATGCAAAATGAGTTAACGCAAGGCGATGCGCCTGAATGTATGCCACTACAATGAGGGTTTTTGCAGCAACAGCAGAACACTGCGGTTCGGAAATGCACACATATGCACACATATGCACACATATGCACACATATGTACATATATATACATATGTACATTGTACATATACATATGTGTGTCAGTTTGTTAAGCATTGTTAAGCTAATTTAGATTTAAATAAAGAAGTGTGTGGTACGCAACCACATGCAAGGCCAATTATCCGCTACGCCAACGCAAAAACGAATACGCTTAGTTTTTATTGTTTTTGTGGTTGTTTTTTGTGCATAGCGCTTTGCATTTAAATGCACATTTCACTTGGATGCTTTGATTTTTAATGTCAAGCGCAAACATTGCACTCCTCGCGGCACGTACACCCTCGCGTTGTGTGCTTTTAGGCGCTAATGCGCGGCAACTCATTATCGTTGCACATGGTAGCATACTTTTCGGCATTTGAAACGGTATACTTTGCAGTTTTCATTTTAAATATACGCGTCCACTTTTAGCGTATTTTCGGGGGCACAACTCTAGTCAGACATAACCGTAAATTGGCTGCCATTTCGACTCGTGTGCTCTTTTGACGTCATTCGCTAACTCGCTTTGTTATCTCCGTGCAGCATGTTGTTGGCTTTAGTTGTGGCTGCGGTAATCAATAACTTCTAATCTTCTTTCTTTTGTAGGTCAGTTGTCCATATAACCGTACATTGTTCATCGTTGCGTGTGTCAAATATTAGCAGTTGTGATTTTCATTGCAAATTTTAGGCGTGAAAAATATATAAATATAGGTGCAGTTGCTGTGTGTGGGTGCCTGAGCCGTTTATTCATGCTCAATTTAAATTTCGTGATTTAAACTGTTTGGTCGGCCTCATCCCATTTGCCTGCGTGCTGATAAATAATATTTGAGGTTAGATTTCCCACGAGTTTGCCAAAACTTTGTTATGCGTCATAAAATAATATGAATAGATTAAATTCGTTTTCCAAAACTGTAAAAGCACGGCGCATGTCAGTTGTGGATTTTCCAGACCTGAAGCCACAGTGATAAGGTCCAATCAGTTTGTTGACGGTGTGCTTTAATCTTTCACACAGAACGCTCAATAGAAACTTGCATGTCATGTTGAGGAGATTTATCCCACAGCAGTTGGTGCATTTGTGGGGTCTCCCTTTGTGTGGATTGGGCAGAGCACACTTAAATTCCAATCGTCGGGCATGCTTTCGTCTGACCATATTCTAGAAACTTGCTCCTTATCAGTTCTACGCCACCGTGTTTGAATAGCTCGGCCGGCAATCCATCGGCCCTCGTCGCTAGGTTGTTATTCAAACGGGTAATTGCTATTCAAACTTCAGCGTGGTCGGATATTCACATCGTCATTGATTGGGGTATCTGGTTCACCATCTCCTGTTGTTATGCTTTCAGTGGCATTCAGCAGTCTTGAGAAGTGTTCCCTTCAAAATTTTAGTATCCTCCGGGCGTCAGTCACTAGATCACCCCTGGGGATTCTACTCAAGTATGCTCCGGTCTTGAAACCTTCCGTTAGTTGTCGCATTTTTACGTAGAATTTTCGAGCATCATCTCCAGCTTGTCAAGTTCTTCGTACTCACATATTTCGGACTCTCTCTTTTTTGTCTCGCTTCCGTCTTCAATTCTCGGTATCTATCTCATCGCGCACGTGTTGTGGTCGGCAGTCTGTTTTCTCTCTACTGCGACACGGCACTCCTAATGTACCATCGTTGCCGTAGCAGCTTTCATAGGTGCGCTCCAAGCTCTCACAAAAGACATGTTATCATCATCCATCCTCCTCCGATGATTTCACATTGTCCTTTTCTAACGTCGGGGAGTTGTAGTAAATGCCACAAGGATCTACTCGCTTCAGTCCTTGTGCCGTCCAGTGCACTTCTTGGACGGCGATGATGTCTGCCTTTACTCTCACGAGCACATTAACCCGCTGGACAGTGGAACCTTCCCAATTAAGAGACCGGACAGGTGCATGCGCTTAAATCGTTAACCTTAGTGCGTTTGCCATGGTCGTCATCAAAAGGGTATTCTCTCATTCGAGGCTGTTTACGCTTTTTCATTGGTAATGCTGTTTACGTGGCGGATCCCAAACTCAGCGCACAATCCTGTGGAGGGGATGTTTCGGCTTCTCTCTTTAGCTCGCATATCAACGGATGTTTTCTGGCCACTCAAAGGAAGTCGTGAGCTTCTTCAGCCATATGTAAAAGAATCGTTTTTGGCCACACCCAAGTGAATGGCAATCAGAGACCTTTCCTCACTTGCGCCAACATCTACACAAGATCGGAGTCCTTCTCCGATGATTTCACCGCCTCAAAAACAAATAGTCTCAGCTATGGCTGCCATTCGAAATCGGTCAAATATTATCCAGTAACGAATGCTAGGTTTCAAGATGGGTGATGGTGTTGCGAATACTGCGCTGCGGCCGATTATGTAGACCAAATGTTGAGCGAATCGCGCAACAAACATTTTTTACAGAACGTGAACTTTCGTAAAAAAGTTGAACGATTTGTAAACGGTGTTCAGGCAGACTTCTATGATGAAATGCTAAATACTAGTGAAAGAATAGCATGGCAACTTTAACTGCTCACGCGAGGTCCATCAAAAAAAGGCTATTCAGAAAAGTACTTCTACTTGGATCACTTTGTATTTTTCGTATTGATTGACACAATCTTTTTAGAATTCGCTTCCTTTGGTCGTCAATTACGATGATTTAATTTATATCTTAATACTAGTATTTACAGTTAATTGACCCATTCGTACTCGGTATAACTCTACTTTCCGTATATTCTTAGCATCGTTTTCCAATGATCACTTATTTGCTTATTATGAACCTTAATCCCGCTAAAAATCCAAATCTTTTATTTATTTGCCCGTTATTTCTTTCAAAAATTAATTGAAAATATTTCAAATTCAACGACTTTCTAAGGTTTCCTTCGAATTAATTACAAATACTAATTAGGCGCATGGCTTATGATTATTCGTTATAATTGCTGTAAGCGTCAACAACCACAAAGCCATTTAAATCGCAGCTTGTAAGGTGAAACTGGCACAACAACAACCAATACGAAAACATATTCATATAATCTAGATTTCATAATTCTGATCCATATCGATTTCAATAGTAAGGGCAACTTGCTTTATACCGAAATGAGTTGCTTAATTTTTAGTAATTATTGATTGAATTATATGACAAAACAATCACGATAAGCATGACAACATAATTAAGAGTACATAAAAGCCTCAGATTGCCAAAGGCGGCTGCTGAGGACCACAGCATTTACACATACACATATACATATATCTCCGCGTGTGTGTGTGTATGTGTGTGTCAGATATGCAGGGCAACACATTGGACGGTTCGCTTGAATTGTAAACAACGGCACAGATAATGTGGCAGCAGCGCTGCTGTTCGTTCGTTCCTGTGGCAACATCAACACAATGTGGTAGTCAACAGCCAATATACAGCAACAACAAACAGCTACAACAACGTTCGTAGCAACATCGCAAATACACGCATACACGAAGTGCCACATTGTACCGTTGTAAAGTAGGCTCTTTGTGGACACCGCCATTTCTGTTGTTGCTCTTACGGAAACAACAACTGTTAAGCAACTTCCTCCTTTCACTTGACACCGAAAACACTAACAACATGCTGGCAACGTCTAGCTGTTGGCGCTAGTGACTGAGGGAAATTGAATTTGTAGCCGTTCCGTAGTTTCTCCGTTACTGCCAAGCTTTTGAAACTAAATTGGCAGTTGATTGTTGTTGTTCCGTGTGTGCTTTGTTACGTGAGGATCTTAGGTCGTTTAGTTTTTGACAGTGTTGCTTTGGTAATTACCGTATTGACTTAGTAAACTTTCGAAATTCTCTCTTTGTGATTTTTTGTTTGGATTTAATTGAAGAGAAAAGTAGGTTCTGAAAAGCCTTCGACAAGTGAGGCATCTTAAAAGTGTTCTTTAAGGACATGTGAACGTCTGTACGGTTGGCAATTATTTATATATTGTTAATCTGTGCAACAATTAGTGTTCGAGGGCAGTAACTCTGTGCAACAAATAGAGAAATACTTGTAGTTATGCTATACAAAATATATATTCAGGAAGCACTGCTTTGAATAGTTTTCAGTTTTGACCCTCGATAGTACTTATTTAAAGGATTTTTGAATAAGGATGCGAAGCAAATAGCAGCTAAAGCCTGGTAAAAATAGTATGATCTTGGAAGTTACTTTCAGGCCCCTGACGCGACTCGCTCAACTTTCCTTTAATAAATTGGTTGTTTCGTTGGCTGCATAGCATGTAACACCGGAAACGACTGTCGTCCACCACAATATTCTTCAATTCTGATATAAAAATAGCTTTATCGCATTCCCAATTGACTATAACATTATTGCCGGCTTCATTCTTGAAGAAATACGGACAAATGATATCTTCTTCCCACAGAGCTCCCCAATCATCACCCATTACCAAACATGCGCCGTGCTTGTTGGTCGTTCGGCTTCGATATTTTGAAATAAGAAATCGAACTAAGTATAAATGGAGTGACAACTGTCAAAAATATCAACTCCAAAAATATTACCTCACTGAAAACTACACGTCAAAAATACTCTTCATAAGGCGAATTTGGAAGGCCAGGCGGTGCAAATGGCGGCTAAGCCAAGATTGACGACCAGGAAAGATTTGTTATGTTTTAGGTCGGATGCTTCCTACGGCCAAATTCTTAAAAGCCCGGAATTGGCCAGCTTTGGCCAAAAAGAGAGAGATTGTGCTCCATTAGGACAATGTAAAACTACATAGAACCATAGTGACACGACTAGACCTTTAAGGAACCAAGCTCCCGGTTGGGATATTCTTATGCATATACCTTACAGCCCGGACTATTATTACTTATTACGGTCAGTGACGACTTATTTTGCTGCTCACAGATTCACTTCAATGGTATTCACCAGAGTGACTTTATGAAATTACCTTAAAAAAAATATATATTTTTACTTTGCCAAATAAAACCCTTCATTTAATGCAAAAATAATGGATTAATTTTTATTAGACCATCGTTAGGTTAGATGGTTGATCTAGAGAGATCGCACATGGACTGCTATATGTATCTAGTACTTTGTGAATCCATAGAAAAGAAGAACTCCTGTTTTCGAACTTATATAAGCCTTACAGCATGTACGCCAATAGCTCAATGTTGCCTGTTAAATGCCCTACAACTAGGTAGAGGCTAGCAGGACTGAGGACAAAGAGATCATTAGATCTCCTGCTATCAATCTTGTGTCAAAAGGCTTTTGCGTTAGCCCATGAAAAAATGATGGCCCAGCGCTGGTCAAGCTCCCGCAAATCCGAGTTATCTGCTAGTAGAATACAAGGGGATATGGGAGTATCGACCCGCTCCCATTCTACTGATAGCGATTCTTTTCTTACTAGCTCATCAGCTTTACAATTTTCTGTGATTCCGCTGTAGCCTGGCGCTCATACCAGTCTTATCACAAAAGCAATCGATGCTGTTGATAGCGAGGTTAGGCACTCCTTGACCAAATCATTGACCAATGTTGATCAGTTTAAGATTAGTATCGCCGCCCCGTTATCTGAGTGATTGGTCACTTCTCTAAAGGTGGCTGCCCTCCGGAGCAGTAAATCTACTGTTACCTTAATCAGACCTTATATTTAATAAAAATATTTCTACCAGATCTTATAAAAGTATCTATATTTCTATTTTCATATATACAATAGCTATAAAAAATTTATAGTTTGGGATAAACTGTCTTTTCCATTGAACTTCAAGTTTTTGACTGATGAGAAACTAAGAGATTTTCATTGCTTATTACAAATTACAATTCCAGTTTTTGAAGTAAAAGTAAGCTAAGTAGTGAGGTTCTTCCCTTTTTTTAATAAAATAATCCCATTCTATTGGAGAAGTGGTGAAGAATACCTTTATAAAAAAGGACCACTAAAAGTGTTCTCAAGTTATTCCTTTCGGCTTTAAAGTTGCTAACGAAACCAGAAATAGGGATGAAAATGTTCGCGGGATAAGGTTAGGTTTGGTTATCCCGCAGGCCAATAAGTTACGCATAGACCAGTTTTGGTGCTTTGCGATACCAGATAGAGTTAAGTTACTAGGTCCACGAAACGTAGTCATACTTTAGGAAGGCTACGCTTGACGGAAACTTTAGCAGACTCTGTGGCCTCACAATGAGGGACAAATGCACAAGAAATGCTTCGTTGTTTCCCTGGTGCCTTGCTCTAGACATTTCTTGCAGTCTTTTCGATCTGTCAGGCACATTCTGTGAGCGTGTGTCGCCACCAGACAGTAACCAGTTAGTATTCCGACTATCGACTATAAGAATATTGTATACTTCCGATCTACCGTTTATCTATAGCTGGAGTTTTCAGCCGAAGACAATGGTAAAACTCGCAAGTGTTTTACTATCAGAAATGAGGAGCTTTGATCTTACTGCTAGTTTAACATATAAAAAAGCCTTATTGAAATTCCTCTGGTTTGAAGCAGAGTTTAACTCAATAAATGGTAAAAAAAAATCAACTAATTGCTTTCTGAGCAAAATTTTTAAGGCAATCAACACATTTTTCTTTCATTCAGAAAGTGTTGGGCATTTTAAAATTGTCCTACTTTTATTTATATATGCGCTCGTATTTATGCAAATCGGAAAACTTTCGCTTTTAACACAGCAATCAGCACAGAGCTTTTGGCTGAGCACGCTCGTTGCAGCACTTCATATGCATAAACACGCCGACTCAAGGCGAGCTTTAAAAACGGTGTCGGGCGTTAACTACAATTTAATTACTTTTAAAAACTGCGTATCCGCATTAAAACAACTCACATGCAAGCGGCATAAAACTTTTATCGAAATCAGAGCACAAAAGTGACGGTAGGCGGAAGAGAGAGGAAAACGATTACGCAACACATGGGCGGTGCTATTTGGCACATTGTAGCGCATGCAATAGCGGCGCAACGGAAATGGAAACTTTCGCCTGACAGCTTCCGGCTTTTAACGCCGCCACATGGCTCAGCGACAAATGCCGTTGTAAAGCGGACCAAAGCGAGAGAGCGGCGAAAGTGTGCGCGGAGAAAGAAAGTAAAAAAAAAAAAAAAATAAATGCGAAAAAAGTCGCCAAACGCATAACAAATTACGAAAATTAAATGGCAAATTATGCAGTTGCATTAACAGACTTCGTGTGCACTCGTTTATCCGTAGTTGTTTGTATGTGTCGTGTATGTCAGTTGCTAATGTAAATATGCGAATTAAAGCACGTGGGCGCCAACAACTTTCATTGCATTCGAAAAGCACAGAGTTAATCAACCTGAGTTGCGTTGAGCACCATTTCCATAGCGGAGCCTGAGCCTGAGCGTTGCTCCTGTGGCATCGGCGCGTTTGCAATTAATGCGTGCCGCTGCTCACACAATCTGTGCAAATGTGTTAAATTACTCGCATAATTATCGCAATGCTGGCGACACAACAAATCACTCTGGCGCACAAAATGTTCAAGGTGGCCCCGGCATGCCCAGCATCCATTGTGAATTGTATGTGTGAAAGAGTAACTGAAAGTGGCACTGCTAACGAATTGCAGCTGGATGTTGTTGAACAACTTTGGCGCTTTCGAAACTTTTTATTTGCATTTCATTTGAAAATGAGCGAAATTAAGTTATGCGCTTTCACGTACCAGGTAGAAAGAAAAGTTTGTACGGTTTTAATGAGAGAACGCCACTAAATTTGAATTCATATGTTATTTACATAATTAGACCCTTCATTTTGAAGACAATATTAGCTGCTGCCGAACGATTAGTTTATGAGGTACAACACTTTTGAGTCATGTAAGTTTTGGATTCTTTGAACAAATAGATATAACGGAATTTTGTGTGTTACTGTAATTTTGAAAACCAAAAAAAAAAAAAAAAAAAATGCGCTGATACCAAAAAGTTTATCGGTGAATATTTGACGTTTTTTTTTTTTTTGAAGAAAAGTGTATTTTTTTGTATAAGGACAGTATCTACAAGTGGCAATAATGGCGAAATTTTTAACGGAGTAGTAACGTTTTTCTAAAAATAGTTTACAAAAAACCACGGTCGCTGTAAATGCCTATTTTATACTTCTATGTATGAGAGCGGGCCGAAAATGACTTAACCTCACCGTGCGTAAATGTGACTTCCAGATGCTCCCAAAAAAGCGCAACAACCTCAACCCTCCAGAATTCCGCTTAGTTGACAGTCCTTGGTCGAAGAAAAATCCTAGGCTAACAACTACCTTCCCAATCATTATATGCTCCTGATTTGATTTTTGTTACCAACTTTGAAAAGGTCACTCGGTGGGTAGAAATTTGTGGCAAACGGGGAAGTATCGCCACGACCGATGTCTACTTTTACTAAATTTTTAATAAATTATAAAAATTGCGAGAATATTTAATGAGCAACTGAGTTGATTTAGCCACATCCGTCTGCTTTTCTGTCCGTCTGTTGGTATATGCGGGAACTAGTCTCTCCTTTTTCCTTTCCTTCCTGAAATTTTCCAGTCCTGCTTTTCTACTGAAGAAGTGTCACCCAAGGTCAATAAATTTTTAAAAAGTGGGCAAGGCCTCGCCGTCTAATAAGTTTAATGTATAAATTGCGAGTACCCAGAAATTGTAAATGAAACGCAAAACTTTAATTATTCATCAATATTTATTTTTTCGGCTTCAAAATAGTCCTCACCGTATTACATACTTGTGCCAACGATTTTTCAAGTCTTTGGATGGCCTTCGACTCCTTCAGCGAATTTTGTTTTATCTTCTCGAACGACTGAAAACTCGATTCACATAGCAGTAATTTCAGTTTGGTGAAAAAGAAAAAAAAAAAAAAAACACGGAGTCTGGTGAACATAGTGGTTGATAGATGGGATTCATTGCGTTTTTGGCTTTAAATTCGGTCACAATCGTGGCTCAATGTGATGATGCATTATCATCGAGTAAAATCCAAATCTCTTTATACTTGCCTGCCTATTTTCAAGCACCGTATCTTTATATACATTCATCTGTTGAAGATGTCGAAAGTCGGCCTGAACGAGGCATGTTTTCAACGATCTTTCATTTGAGTTTCGACGCTTAGTTTTCTGCAATTTTCGCGTCTAGCTTCGACAATACTTCGAATTCCCGTCTATGACTTTGGGAACATATTCTTATATAATTTTTAAAGAGATTTAACCAGAAAAAAAAAAAACACAAAAAAAAGTAGATTTTTTAAGATTCTAAAGCAGGCTCCCCCTTAAACTACAACAATCCAATTCTCCTAGCGGAAATACTTGTATTATAAGAACTCCTAACGACAGTGCGAAAAGGGATAAAATCGGACTATAATCTCGCTCATTGTCCATATAATGGTGCTCTTAAAAACTACTAAAAGCATTAAAAATCAATGACAAAATACTCACATACATTAAATGTAATCACCGAGGTGGTATCAGCGGACTTTAAAGGAACTGGGGTGAAATTTGGCCGATGGGCATTGCATCACCCACTTTTAGGTGAAAACACATACTATATATCGAGATCCGCCCGACCGATTTCCACCAAATTTACTAATTGATATTCTTCCGACATTGTTATTGTTGTTGGCCAGGCCTACTATTTACTTACACWATTATAAATTTCATTTGAGACTTTCACTTTCCGATACACAAATCAAGAATGAATTTTTATGGCTGGATTAAACTTTGAATGGAGTATTTGAGATGTACCACCTTGTGACTAAAAATTGCTTGAATCGAAATAAGAATAAATAAATAGAAATTGCTCAAGCCTATAGTTGCTTTTTTACCGC
Source organism: Bactrocera latifrons (assembly GCF_001853355.1). NCBI lineage: Eukaryota > Metazoa > Arthropoda > Insecta > Diptera > Tephritidae > Bactrocera > Bactrocera latifrons. Next base: position 637,756 of record NW_017537112.1, on the reverse strand, counting down.
AAATATCGGTCAATGTGTGATATATATATGTATGAAATTCAGAGAGAATCCTTTACTGATAGTAATATGTTTGTGTATGGGGTCAATACTTTACCTTTTACCTAGTATAAAGAATTTCGAACTTCCGGGTGACTTTGTTCTGCCTATATCGGTCAATATCTGAGTTTTCGCGATGACATAAAGAGAGGGAGTTTTTCGAATAACGCTGCATTTTTGTGTTAGAATGAATAAAATCGGGTGAGAATTCACCCTAGACCGCATATAACAAACAAGCCTTATGTACATGTAGATACTTCTCTGGCTTTAATCTTTGCCAGTTACAAGAGTATGAAATGCAACTTTTGCAATTATACTCGAATTTAGTATTTGTTGCAGTTAATACTTTTCAATTGTATTTGCTAATGCATACCTTCTATTCCCCACCACCACCAATTTATCAAACATTTTAACATAAAATTCAATTTTTATTTTGCAAAGCAATGATTTCGAATGAAATTAGCATTTCTGCCATCACAAAACGCGATTGCCAAGCAATTTCGCCTGCACTGTGCAACAGCATATTGTATTTAAGCACACTTCGGCGTTGCCACAGCGCAATTACACAATTTCAGCAATTCGCTGATAATGAGAATAATTGCGGTCGACGCTTAAGCTGCTGAAAAGGCAACAACAAAACAACCACAGCAAACAATGTATCGAATAATAACAATTGTAGCGTTGAAATACGTCGAATTGCGTGCTCAAGTAGATATCAATAATTTCCATGGCATTGCCAGGCTCAGCACCTCATACATACATACAAATTTACATGACAAAGTGCTGAATGGATAATGTTCGGACATGTGTATATTTTAGCAAAAGCACAATGCAACAAAAAAAAAAAAAAAGAAATTAATAACACACACACACACACATACATTCAGCGACGCACATGCCGATTGCCGTTACGTTTGGTGCTTTGTATTTGTGGTCAGTGCGTGTGATTGGTTTGTGGCAGCGGCACTGGCGGCTACTACAAATGCTGTTGCTGTTGTCGTTGTTGTTGTTGCTGCCACTTCATCGGTCTCGTTGTGTGTTGAGCGAGTGGCGCGGCGCATAAATTTTGGCATGACGCTTATGCCAACTAACACTGGCATTTCCTGCCATTTCAGTTGGCTAAATCCATTCCTTTGCGCCAAATGTGAAATATTTTGGCATTTCGCTGGTTGGCATGCCTCCGCAACCACAAATCATAATGAACATGCCGTGGCTTTTGGCATTTTAGCTGTTGATGTATTTATTTCGAATTTTCTTTGTTGCTAATGCCACCCATAACGTTGTTGGTGTTGTTGTTGTTTATGTTGCTTTTGTTGTTATATGCTGCAGCATGCCGTTAATACCATGTAGCATGCAACAGCAGGCACACCACCACATAGCCACCAGAAAAATGCGCGCACACTCACCAGCTTCCGCCTTGCCCCCGACCAACCTTCCGCCGACGAGCTTCTAAATTGACCACAGGAAACCGTTTGGCGTGGCATACGCTCACAACGACATTGTGGCATGCAACTTTTTCAACCTCTCACCCTCCCTGCTAGGTGCTTGTATGTGCAACAATGTGTAAGCTGGATTTAACCTGTCCAAAAACAACAAAAAAAAAAAAAACGCGCTCATATTTTTATAATTCCATCACCGTGGCCTGTGCTGCTCTCGTCAGTTCAACAGTGAAGTTTGCGTGGGTGACAGTTGAAAAAAAAAAATATGATTTTGGACAACAGTCACATGAATTATGACCATCCGCGCATGCTTATGCCCCAAAATGCTGTTGGCCAGCTGGTAATGACCGAAACGTGAGATCCGTTTCAACGGAAATTAAAAGCGTATGCGCTCCCGTTGGAAAACTCTATGGCATGGGGAAGTTGCAAATATCCATTATGATTTTGTTGATGTGCCACAGTTTCCATTTAATTGAAATGTCAAATATCGTGGTACCCCAAAATTAATAAAAGTGTTAATGGTAATTAAAAGATAGTTGGACCACTTGGTAATTTGTTTGGTCAAATACAACTCTGGGACGTTACAATTTTTATTCTCTTGTATTTATTTGAGCATGTATTGAAACCAATAGTGCCCTAATAAGCAAAACAGTGTCGCTAGAAAAAGATCTGTTAGTACCATATACCTACTATATTTATGGTAATTCGACAAATTATTACTTATTCGAATATTGATATGCTTCCTTCCATTTTGAGCCCTTAGAATTCTAATGCGAAGTTCCAAACTTTCCTTACAAAATCAGCGCTCTACAGGCAAATGAAAACGAAGATCTCTTTCAACGCATAAAATAGTAAGTCATCCGTAAATGTTCTTGGTTAAGTTTGAGTGTTTTGAGCCCATCACAAATTTGTTGAGAGATCTATTGTCGGTTTCAGCTATGGAGTATAGGGTCTCAACTCCTTGTAAGAATAACAGGAACTGAAATACTACTATGGGCAAAAAATAATAAGACTTTTTAACTAAAATTTCGCGCGAAAAACCATTAGTCGAAATATATATTTTTTCCAAGTTTGTATGACCGTCAGTGACATCTGTGCCCTATGTTACGTCAAAATAATCCTAAGTGTTTAGTATACGTTTGTCTTTCTGAAGTCGGCCATTTTTACCATGAGTGAAATCATTCAACTAAGTAGTTCCATTAAATTTTGTGTGCGGAATCAAATTTCTGGTGCCGAAACGTTCTGTTCTTGACTGAAATGCAAATAGTCAATATTTTTCTGTTGAGGGAGGCTTCATCCATTGCTTAAATGCTCGAAAAATTTACTAGAATCGTAAAAAATCGATACAGTTTTCGTCTAACCGAGAACCGTGTTTGACATATGAAAAATTGTATTTAAATGCCCAAAAATTCCACCTGAAAGTGCTACAGTGCTTTTGATAGCATAATGAAAAGCTTCTGTTGTTGTTGTTGTAACGGTTACTTAGTCCCCGTTAGAGTGGTAAGGTTCAGATAAGTTGTCATCGATATCATCCAACCATAGGTCCAGGAAACAAGCTATTTTGACGAGGTCGGACCATCGGGAGAGGCGTGCCAGATGTGTAGGGTTAGCTGAGCATACTAAGAGTTGGTAGTATGTTTGATTTGTCAGTGTCGATTCTGGATAAGTAGGAGCTATAGTATCCAGAACGAAGCCCTTATGGGTCATTTTTGATTCTTGCGGCAAAAGTACGCCATCCACTGAGATGGAGTCAGTGAAGGTGTTCATGGCTCCACTGTGAATGGCAGTCAGTGAATGTCTGAAGTTAGTTGGGACCGAAGTCTCGTCGGCGTAATGCCATGTCGTCGACGTAATTGAGGAATAACCTCTTGACGTTTCTAGGAGGCAATTCCGCTTCAAGCAGATGCCTGCAGTGGAGATTTCTACGAAAATGTCATAGCCGATCTCCAGAGAACTTGAAAAGAAGGAAGTTTTTCTGAAAAATTCTAAAATTAATTATTTTTATAGCGAAAACAGGTAATGATCGAAGCACTAGTCAAAATTTTGGTTTTTTTGATTTTAAAAAGTCAAAATTATAATTAAATTTTTATTCCCTCGATCATTACCGGACAAATGTATCAAGAATTCCTATGAAAAATTCGTGTCTATCGTTCCAACCATTTTGGAGAAATATGCGGTTGCCAAAAAAGTCTTGCGGTATTTTCGCTAGATGGCGCTGAGAGCGAGTAGTTCTAGTTTTACGTGTTTGACGTGATTGTCGTTTCTTTTACGTCGTTCGTGAGTTATAGCGTCGCAAACATGGAGCAAAATAAAGAGAAAATACGGCATATTTGACAGTACCTATTACAAAGTATTTTATAACCTATTACAAAGTAACAAAATTTACAAACACGATTATATCTCAGAAACTATTTACCGAATCAACTTCAAGTTTTTGGAGAATATTCTGAAACATGATGTATGTGCATGAGATATATATATGCAGCTGTTGACTGCTAATTAGAAACGATACCTATTTCTAAGAAAATTATGGTATTTTCCAATAAATCACGTATATTTAATGTATTTTCACTTATTTTATTGAAATTTATGTTAAACTTAAACTCTATTAGTAAAAATTTTGTGCAAAATTCGTTTTTGTTTTGAAGACTTTAACAAAAATATGTGGCATCAACGATTTTAGTGCGACAATTAATTAGAAACGAAAATATTTTATCAACAAAAAATATTGATATTACAAAATCATGCTTACTTTCAGTTAGTATTTTGTTGGTTAGGTCTTTTACTTTAATATTGCTTCACATCGATTGCGAATTTACGTTATAAGACTCTGAGAGCGCACCAATGTCGTAGCTTGCCATGCCTTACTAATTTCATCACAAAGAACATCCAAATTTGGGATATTTTTGGTGCATATTTCTCTTCGTACATCACCCAGAGATGTTCTATCGGGCTTAAGTCTGAGCCGGACGATTCCCACTCCAAAAACATTCATAGAATTTTCATTGAAAAACTTTTGTGTTAACTTAGACGCTTGCTTTGAATTGTTATCTTCCTTATAACAGGCAAATTTTTCTCAGCTCATGGCAAACTGACATTTATTATAATGTCGACGTATTTCTCCATGTGTAAAATTCCATTAATCTTATGGATTGGACCAACACCATTCCAGATAAAAACATCCTTACACCATTACATCATTATACTCATCAGCCACCATAAAAATGGGCGCGTTTCTAATTAGTTGTCAACAGCTGTATGTAAACAGAAATTTTATTTTGAATTTCACCAGTACATGTAAATCTTTTAGTAATTAAATCTGAAACTATGAATATTCACAAGAAAACATGTCTTCCATTTTGAGAAGTGTGGCTTGGAAAGCTGTTAATAGCAAACCTGAAAATTTTCCGCCAGATGTCGCTGCTTTGGCATCATAGTGTATTTTGGGACATGAATAAAGACAGATTATTGGGGAATATAACTGAAGTTGCTATCTTCTTTTTCTTAAGGCACATTACTACAATTACCTCAATAATAGAAACACTATAAAAAATTATAATTGCTAAATATTATCCTTATGAGAAGCATACTTTTGGGCGCATTGCATCATTAGAAAATTAAGCAATGTGCGCGCAGTCCATTTGCCAAAAAGCAACTAATTTATGCACTCAACTAACCATATACGCCTATAATATATGTTATCCAGGGACATTTAGAATACATACAAGATGCAACTAGCTCACTGTATGCATGTTTATATGCGCGTGCACCGTTATTTTTCTGCAAAGTTTCGCCAGTAAATTGTTTGCATTAACCCACTTCTGCCACAACTACTACTTAAATATGATTTATTAACGCCCTTGATGATCATATGCAAATGCAAACACACACACATATTTCCATAAGATTTTAGTATATGTATGTGTATGCAAGTGTGCTGTGTGGCATGTGCACCAAGGAGCCAACAAGTTGGTCACAAATGCATTGCACTAAAATAAATTAGTTTTTTTTTTTGGAATCTCAGCAAAGTAGTGTGCAATGCAGTGCAGCAAATTTACCGTAACCCTCTAGCACCCTGCCTCACCAGCAGTTTACCCCTCTCCTACCCCGCCTCCCATTATAAATGGGTGCCGGGAAAATCCCGCTTTTGCCACCTGACGGCAAATAATTTTCAATTGTGTTGTTGCTGTTGTTTTTGTTGTACGCCTAACGAGTGACTTTTGTTTTTGCTGTGTCAGGTGCAACTGCCGCAAAGTGCCACCGTCGCACGCCACGTTGATTGGGTGCACCGCCGCGTTGCTATTAGTAACGTGTTGCCCGCCACTGCCGCCACTGTTGCTGCTGCCACTGTTACTACTGTTACTTTTGCCACTCTTACAACTTCAGCTGGCATGTGGACGCGCATGCAAAGTAATTAGCATAATTAATTATATAATTTGCATATAAATTCACTGCATATTTGTGACTCGCATATTTGCTTCTTCTTCTTGGTAAAGCTGGCAAAGGGGGGCGAAGAGGGCGGGTTGCTGCGTTTGGTAGTCGACATCTTATTCAGTGCTCGTTAATATGTATATAATTTTTAATTGCCAGTTAGGCAGTTGGGGACGCGGTCGCTTTGCATTTTCTTTTCTTTACCGTTACTTTTTCCTTTTGCCTTTTCTGCGCAAAATATTAAACATAAAACGATACTTAAAAATGAGTGTTTAAATTGTCTAGAATTGTGTATTTGGCGCAAGGTAACTAACCCCATTCAATCGCTGCGCACACGTAAAGACAGCTGAAGGGCGAAAAGTGACAGCGTTGCCACTTAAAATTTTTCTTTGCTTCAAATTTTAATAGAGAAACGCGAAAAGTGATTTTGGTAGCAAAAACATGTTTCTATACTAGAGGTATTTTTATATTATACTGACCTCAAAAAATTAGTATTGATTGAGGCGTCATATTCTCATGTGACTAAACAAAGTGGTACATACAACGCCAAGCTGTAATTAAGGCCTAAATCTCACATCCTATTCCCTTATAGAATATGCTTACAAATAGGCAGGCTGTAGATGTGGTAGTTGCACGATGACAGCAATCTGTGTTTCAGGCCACCCCGAACAACGAAATAGCTGATGATATTGCCAAAAATACTGTCTATCTGACAATTGAACCAAGATGGTACAGCTAGTGCTAATTGAGTTCGAAATACAACCAGGCTACATTCCTAGGTAGGTCCTAGACAATACCCCGCCCATGGCATACGAAAACCGCTAAAAGTTATAAGCAATGAAATTTACGAAAGAGCTGACAGTCGGATCGGAGTAAGATTGAGATTAAAGACATGCAGCACTACCGAGATCATGTGCAAGGTTATCGAAAAGACACGCATGATCTTTACTAAGCCAAATCATAAACTATTTGGAAACTACCTAAAAGTCTAGAAAAATCTGCCGGATTTTTGTTGGCTTAGTGACAACTTACTCACATCATTACTGACATCTATGTGCAGGGAAGAGTGCAAGAGAGAGACACTGGTACACCTCCGCCGCTTCTGACCGGCCTTATCTAGAACCGTTTTAGATATCTAGGAAATTTACAGTGAAAAAGGTTAGACGAAGTGCCAAAAATAGATGTCAGAGCTCTCTTAAACTTCGAAAAAGGCGTTGAAGTCGAGCATGACGTATATTTCTGCTCGAATTTAACTTCAACTTCACTGTTATTGGGTATCCGGCCACAAAGGCATCGTGAACGAGATTGTTAAGAATAGTGTACTGTTAACACCCGAAAACGTGATTAACATTGGAAAGCCATTGGAAATGTCTAGAGCAAGGCATCAGGGAAACAATGGAGTATCTTTTGCGCACTTGTCCCACATTGCCAAGACTACACTGTAAGCAACTGGGGAACCCACGGAATGATACACTAGAGGAGGTATTGATAGTGAGATCGCAGAATCAAGCGCAGGCATCCTAAAGGATGACTTCTCCTCATGCACCTAGCAACTGCACTCCATCTGGTATTGCAAACAACCAAAACTGATCTATGCTTGGCTCATCGGCTTCCAGATTAATCCAATCTAACCTAACTGCAACTGCATCCGGCATTACAAAGGACAAATCTATGTATGGTGTGAGGTAATCGATAAGAGATGATGAATAGCACGTTGAACAATCCGATCAAAATAGCTGTAGATCTAATCTAGTATATAGATCTTGTAAGGATTTTTCGACGAGCTATTAATCATCTCTTATCGATTACCTTACACCATTTTATTGTGTACGTTAGATGATTTATGTTAAGGCGTGAATTTTTGATGAGCGATGGTGACGAGCTAAGTGGATTTCATCAAAAAAATGAGTAAGAAAATAATACTTTTAATAATTTCACTAAAAAAGCAAAACTCATCTATGTGAAATTTCAAATTTTCCTTTCAAATTGTACCATGTGGCAACGCTGACTCGCCACCAAAAAAGTGGTGCTTAAAATATTTTCATTTTTGGCATTTTATTTTTGTGCCATTTATGCCATTCACTTTGTTCACACAATTAGAAACACGAGTTCCAGATCTTGAAAACTCGCGTGCGCAAATTTATGCCACACTGCGTTTGGGTTACTGTTTACTGTTTACTGTTGCAACCCAGCAGTAAAATTAATCAGTTGCAAACGAGCAAAACGGTAGTGTATATAAAGCAGACCGGTCTTGGACAGTTTTTTTTTCATAAAACCAAGGGGTATTTTTTAAATGAGGCTGCCATATGAGACGTTAATTGTCAGATTTTGATTAGATATAACCAGTCTTCAAAAACCTAATACTCTAAGTAAAATGCCTAAAAAATATAGACATTTTGACAAATACCATTTTACTAAATATAATTTCTAATATTCTAAACTTCAATTACGTCGATAACTAATAAAAAAAAAACTAATATTTTTGAAAAATAACTCCCTTCGTAATTGAAAGTCTAGCCTTTTTGAGCTAGTTGTCATTGGATCTTAAATTCCTTTTCAGTTAGGAATAATTATAATTTACACTAGTACATTTTTTTTGGCTAGCTTGCCGAATCTGAACAGTGTTAGCACGTATACTCAACATAAAAGGTCTGGTGTTTGCTGCGTCCAGTTAGCTACACCGTCGCCGCTTTCAATGAGAAAATGTTAATTAGTTGGATACTTTGCGTGTTGAACTTGTGCTCATATACACTTTGTGCTATTTTGTATATTAAATACTCTGTGTTCATTTACATTTTCATTTCTTTAGTTGCTGTGTGGCAAGAAACCTCAAGCACCAGTGCTATGTATGTATATAAAGCTGCGTTAATGAAAAGAGTAAAGCAATTGTCTTTTATATATAAAGATCTTTCTTAACAAGATCTGACTTGCCAAGTCAATAAAAGATATTATTTTAGAAGAATATATATTTTAAATTATAAAAACGAAAAAATTTCGTTATGTTTGCTTCTACTGACTTTTCTATGACATATTTTTATATTTTCGGAAAAAACAAGCTGTGCAAAAAAAATGGTAATTATTGTCGTAAGGTGTCGATAAATGACAAAAATGGTTAGATAATTGTGATAAATAAATGTATTTAAGTGGTATAAAAATTTTATAATGAACAGTTTTTTTGTTTTAAATCCCAGTGCTCTTTTATTTGCAGTGGGTAAAAGGAAATTGTTCTATAAAATTGTTTAAATTTGTAAGAGTAGTAATTACAAATCGTAGGAGGCTATCTTGAAACCTTCAAATTGTTTAAGAAAATTCCCAAAAGTAACTCTTTTGACGAAGAAACATGTGACTCCAAGAGACAAGAGTAAAGTTCGCAAAAGAATATTTCAATTTGCCATCCATAACATGGCGGAATGTGATGTGGACCAATGTAAGCAAAATTGCTCCTTTTTGGAGGAATGGAGTCCAGAAAGTATGCCCTTCCTCTACCAAACATATAAGATTATTTGCTCAGACTTTGGTGTTAGTCCCATATATTCAGTAAACCGAACAGTGCATGTAATTTGTTCAATGATGTTATGCTATCATTTGCCAGCGGGGAAATGACGTTTGAACTGGATAACGACCCAAAACATACGACCAAACTAGCTAAGGGGCGGTTTTCTTCAGAAAGGAACGACGATCGATCCTAGCCAGCTTAGTTACTGGATTTGAATTCAATCGAAACTTTTTTTTTTTGGAAATGTTAAACGAGTTGTGGCAATAACAAACCCATTAGAGGTAGCCCAAAAGTTTGGCTAGTTGTTAAGAAGGCAAGCGCTCAACTCAAGTATAGATGTAATAAAAAATAAAGACTTTACAATCAAATAATAGTAAATTGAAAATACTATATGAAATTTTAATTTTTAACAAAATTTTTTTCCTTTAACAAAATGGCCACTACTATTTTCGTAAACATGCGAAGTTTGTATGAAAGATATGTGATATATAGTATCCGATTTGAAATTTTTTTTTCGGAATTATATTATAATATTACCTTAGAAAATAATCCATACTAAATTTCGTAAAGATTAATCGTCAAATGCGAAAGTTTTCCATACAAGCCCTTGCTTCCGATAATTCAGTTTGTATGGCAGCTATATGCTATCGTGACCCGGTCTGAACAATTGCTTCCGATATTTCATTATTTCCATGAACAATAACTTGTACCAAATTTCGTAAAGATAAATCGTCAAATGCGAAAGTTTTCCATACAAGCCCTTGCTTCCGATAGTTCAGTTTGTATGGCAGCTATAAGCTATGGTGATCCGATATCGGATCGTCGATTCTCAGGCAACAATTCTTTTATTTTATTGACGAGTTGATAATCAGTTGATGTTGATAGCCGACCTGGACGTCGTCAACGCTCGACCCTCTTTGAATAATTTGTACGAATCAAAAACACTTGCATTTGACAAACAATTATCACCGAAGGCGTTTCCAACATTCTGAAAGTTTCAGAAATTTGATTTCGCACACAACATTTTGTGGATTTTGATGGATTTTTTCTTGTTCTCAAAAATTACCAACCAACTGCCTGAAGCCTACACACAAGTAAATACAGTAATTTTTAGTATTGCCTAATGCTTAAATGCAAAATTTATGTCACCATAACCAAGGCAAAACACACATACACACACGTAACTGTGAATCATAAGTAGTATAATCTGCGAGCGATTTAGCTCGCGGCATGCAAATTTCATAATGCAACAAGGCAAACGGCAGTAAATCAGCAGAAATGATCACGCAACACAAGGAATCAGTTGACAAAAGCAAACGCGAAAAACTTAGCAAAAAGCAAAATCGCAATGGAAACTTATGCTTCCGGAATGTACCGTGATCAAAGCGATTTCCGCTCGAAAGCATCATTGCCTTGGATGCGTGTGTGTGTGCTTGAGTGCCATTACGCACACGAGTGTAGCGAAATAGAGTGTAATGCGAGTGCTGTAATTTAAAAAACATTAAAAACAGCAATAACAACAATAAGAAACAACAGCAGCTGCAACAATTGCAGCTCGTGAAAGCCGCAGGCAAAACATTAGCGCAATGCTACGCAGGCAATCAGCGGCAGCCGCACACACACACACATACATATGGGCTGGCGTATGGGTGTGTGTGTTGTAGGAAGTTGCACTCGAGTGTGCCTGCAGCAGGTAAATGACGAAAACGAAACGAAACGAGCTGAAGAGATAAACGGATAATGGCGGCACTTGAAAGCTGCAAGCGGCTGGGAGAGTTTGAAGGCGAGAAAAAAACTGGGCGACGGGGCGGCAGGCAGCCTGCAAAGCGAGTGGTGGCAGGTTGTTCGAGTCACAGCAAGATAAAATACACTGCAGCGGAATGCGTTAGCACAGTTTGTGTTTTTTGCAGTTTTTTCTAAATTTTCTCCATCTTCTTTCTTCTTTTTTCTCCCTTTTACACTACCTGAGTAGTAGCGTGTCGCAAGCAGTCATTCCTGCAGTTGTCGTAAAACGTGTTACGCCACACTTGCCCGCCTTTGTTTATTTTCCTTGTCACTTCGGCGTGATGCACAACCTTTGCTGTGAAAGTCGTAAAATAAAACGGAATGAGCAATAGCAGCAGCGGCAAACATGCTAAGCGCTTAAGCATCCACAAAGCAAATGGCCAAATGACCAGCTGGAAAATGTCGAAATCACAAAATGGCCAACTTAAAGTGCACGAATTCTGCCACCGAAAGTCACACCGTCATATCGTTTTGGCTTCACTCATTTGCAGCTGTCTTATTGTTGTTGCATGGTATTAGCACAACGCTCTAACTAACGACAAGCCAACACTCAACGTTAACTTCTAGTCCCTGTCTTTCTGTCTGTCCGCTTGCAACAGCATTGACAACAATTGCATGGCTTTGTTGTTGTTGCAATTGCAGTAGTTTCACATTTTGTGACATTTCGGCGACAAATTCACTTGCTTCCTTTGCCATCATTTGCCACCAGCAATAATATTATTATGTTGACGGTTGAGAGAGGGCGTAAAATAGAGAGTGACTTTAGTAGCGGTTTTATCAGCACAAAAAAAAAACAAAATTATAAAAATTTATTTGATTTTCGCAGTTAAAAGAGACATTGAGTTTTATGCGATTTTTCTTTTGCCAAAATAATATAGTGGCTATTCATAAAATTTTTATTGCTTTCTATCTGTGGCCACTTCGTTTTTATTAATTTAATAAAGATGGGTGGAACATATCTAGAAGATAAATGCAACCACAAATTGAGTTAATTGTCTTGCAACATGAAGGCGTGCATTGTCATGTCGGAAAATTACTTTTGCAAAAATACTTTTGACATGCAAAATGTTCTTCCTTTTGTATGTATCCGACTGCTTTGAAACGTTTTGAAATGTCATTTTAGCAGGTCTTACTTAGTCCTAACACAAATATTTAGGATTATTAACGAATAGGAGGTAGACTAATCACGACAATGCACCGTAATTCCTCGTTAATTTTTTGCTAAATTTTAAACTAATATCCTGCCGCAGCCACCGTATTCGACTGACTTAGCTCGCTGTGACTTTGGGCTGTTCAGTAAACTCTAACAACCGCTCCGGGGAAACGCTTTTTAGTCAATTGATATATTCCGGAAAATGATTTTAACAACTGTTTCGAGGATTGGAAAAAACTTTGGCGTACGTGTGTTGGGACCAAGTGGGATTACTTTGAGGTAGACGACATAGATCCTTGCAGAAGTTCAGACGCTGAACCCAATTTTCGACAGATTTCAAGCATAAATTGGTCGGTACTGTTGCCGACCGAGGCGGAAAATTGACTGGGTAATTTCGTGAGATAGCACGTTCACCAAACTTGCTTTTCAATAAATCGATTGTGACATTCGTTGTGTGGCACCGTCTTTTTGTAATCTCATATTGTCCAAGTCATCCAATTCGGGCCAAAAATATTCGGCTGTCATTGAGCGATAGCGATACCGTGCCGGTTTTGATCGTCACGGAAAAAGTACAACCCAATGAAGTCGCTGGTCCATAAAGCTCACCAAACCATAATTTGACTCATGAACTGGGGTGACTCTTGAAGTACGTGTGGATTGCTCTCTGACCAAATACTGACGAAGCCATTCAGTTAGAAATGAGCCTCATCGCTGAAGATGATTTTTCGATGAAAATCCGGATAATTTTGAAGTTGTTGCTCAGCCCTTGAGCTTCACGAATATACGACGATACTGGTGGCCAAGCGGCTTTAGATCTTCCGTCAATTTGATCTTATAAGGATGTAGGCCAAGATTTTTTCGCAAAATTCGCCTCAACGACATCATGGAGACGCCCAACGCTTGTGAACGACGTGTGAGAGGCTGATTAGGGTTTTTTTTTTCAAAAGATGCGCTATCGGTAGCAATAATCTCGAAATATGGTGTCGTTTGTCTCCCTATCAGTCTACTTTAGTAGCGTCCTTATTGACGCTTATGTCTATTGAAAAACCTGCTATATTGACTTTAATTGGAAATTCATATGTTGTTGATGATAACGTATGTCAGCTGTGCGAAAGCACAGGATGTTAAACCCGAGTTTATATTTCAATACTATTTTCTGACTTTAACTTGATTTATATTTTTGATGAGTATACTTTTATAAAAAGTGGTAATAAACTCATATCACCTAGAAACTTATAGTGCCTATACACTCCCCTATAAAATCAGCTGCATTGTATCTGCGATTTATATGTAAATTGTGCAGTTACATTATTAAGAATGCTTGTAAGCAGGCGTTAATGTTATTACAGCGTTTAACGCATGGCGCTATAAAAGCAGGCGCCAAAGCATAAAAATAGTTAGCAGCGAATTACGAGTGCGAAGTCACTTGAAAATTTCATTACTCTAAAGCCGATTAACCATTTCAGCCACTTGTGGCTTCGTCTTTATTTCCTTTCGCCAGCGTTAAAGCGCTTCCTGTTATTTTAATTGTTTCCACTGCAGCCGCTGGCCACGTGGCTGCCGATGTGCGCCAAGCACGCTGCGTAAACGCTATTTGTAGAAGGAACTTATTACGAATCTGTGCAAAGAGTGAGTGAAAGCTGATTTTTTTCTGAGTATACGCAGTTCCAAGAGTTCCGCAGGGAAGACTTTAGTTTTGAAATAAAAAGGTTATGACTCACAGAGGCGTAAAGTTAACAGCAAAAGTAGTTGAATTAAAAAATTTGCTGCCTTTTTCGATGTCTTCTAGCTGCATTTACCCAAATATGCTTTGGTAAAAAGTTCATATCATGAGTTGCTAGGGTTGCCACTAATTAACTTAAAATAATAATAATGTAATTTAGAAGAAATAGAAATAAATTAAATTTAAGCATACCGTCACCTAAAATTTGCAAAATGATGTAACATCACTTTTCATAAGTTGACAGGCAAAAGGAAAACGATAAATTAGAAACCATTCATATTGAAACAAAATTTCGTTTTTAATTATACAACGGTTATAAAATCTTTAAGTTTTGGTTATAAAACGGTTATACAATCTCTGATTTTTGGTTATAAAATAGGTATTGATTGGTTATTGTCTAACTACGGACTGTCCCGTAAAAAATTGACCCTTTTATTCCTTAAGATCATGACGTAACTGTTTATGGCATTAGTCTCAATGGGGACTTGTTTTTTTTTCTCTATAATCTGACGGTTAACAAAATGTATAACATTTGGTGTCAACACTTCAAACTATTGATGATGATAAGATGTCCAGCAATCAAGAAAAAGTGCGCGAATTGGTTTTGTGCACTCACCTGGAAAATCCAGAATTAAAATATTCAGTTATAGCTAAAAAAACTGGAGCATCGGAAAGTACTGTTAAAAGGGTTGTTTCGAGTTACAAAAATAAATGTAAGGAAAAGAAAATTACCAAATTTGCCAAGCAGTATATGGTTTGGCAATCGATATGTACTTGCGGTTTGAGAAGCAGTGTTTTTGTAACACAGGGCACAATCAATTCAAAAATTTATAATAGCGAGTGGCTGCAAAAACGTCTTTTGCCATTTATTCGCGAACATGACGGCACTGTAATGTTCTGGCCTGATTTAGCAACCTCTCACTATTCTACAGCTACCATGGAGTGGTATGARAGCARTAATGTCAATATTGTTCCAAGAAAAGCGAATCCACCTAATTGCCCAGAGCTTCGACCTATTGAGAGATATTGGGCTCTAATGAAATCGAATCTCCGGAAGAGTAAAGGTACTGCAAAAAATTTACAAGATTTTAGAAATAAGTGGCGAAGGTCGTACGGTACTATCGATGAAAACACTGTACAAGACATAATGAAGGGCGTTAAGAAAAAATTAAGAAATTTTTACAGAAAATAAAAATTTGTTAAATGTTATTTATAATTTGTAATCTCTATACTACTCAATAATAAGAAATAAAACAAGACTTTGAAAAAATTCTTTGGTTTTCTTGTTATTAATGAAAAACGAAAGGTCAATTTTTTACGGGACAGTCCTTAAAACTCCCAAATACTAACTTAAAACACCTTATCATCCTTATGCTTGAAAATAAAATATCTCAATATGCATACATGCACAAATACAGATCTAAACTGTAGATCTATGTGTACAAGCAACACTCTGTTGCCATTTGGCTAAGCTACTTTTCATGTAATTCATTTCATGGCATTATTGCGTTGCTAAATCTACTTGCTCCACA
Source organism: Bactrocera latifrons (assembly GCF_001853355.1). Classification (NCBI taxonomy): domain Eukaryota; kingdom Metazoa; phylum Arthropoda; class Insecta; order Diptera; family Tephritidae; genus Bactrocera; species Bactrocera latifrons. The sequence goes on along the minus strand of NW_017537112.1, from coordinate 622,161 downwards.
TCAGTTGTAACCGTAGTTGCAGCAATAACAACAAACAAGAAAGAGCCACAACAAATGCGATACATTTTAAGCTCCATTTTATATCCTAAGTTATATCCGGTTCCCAGTAGCTAAGTGTGCTTGATAGCTAATGTGAGCTGTGCAGCGCGCACAAATCCTCATATACTCGTACACATACACACAGAAATATGTAACATTGTAAACGCAGTGAGTTGTTTGTTGGCATTGCTGTTACTCCTGCAGCCACTTGATCTCTATTTTTGTTGTCACTCGTATGCTGCCATGATGTCTGTTGTATTGCTTGGCATATGTGTATGTAGTATATGTGTATATATTCTTTGTTCTTTTTGTTGTTGCGAAATTGTTTTTATTTTTAAATCCTTTCGAAGTTGCATGCATATAATTTATCCTGCAGGCACATTTATTTATGCCTACCATACATGCTGGTCGATCAAAGGAACGTCTTGTATGGAAAACTTTTTTATTTCACAAGATATCATTGCAAAATTTGGTAGAGGCTATTAACCGAGGCAAAGCTACAATCTCCGAAGAAAGAGTTTAGATCGGACCTTTATAACATATAGCTGCCATACAAACTCATTGCTCAAAATTAAGTTCTTGTATGAAAAAGTTTTTTATTCGATACGATTTTTTGACGGAATTCGCCACAGATTATTGGCTAAAACAGCGCTACAATCTCCGTAGAAATAGTTTAGATCAGACCACTATAACATATGGCTGCCATACAAACCGATCGCTCAAAATCAAGTTTTTTGAAAAAGTTTTTTATTTGATAACGTTTTTTTCACAAAATTTTCCACAGATTACTGTCTAAGATAGCGCTACAATCGCCGAAGAATTAGTTTAGATCGGGCTACTATAACATATAGCTGCCATACAAACTGATTGCTCAAAATCAAGACACAAATACTTTTATTTATCATTTTATGCTATAAAAAATGCAACTGTTAAGGCTATTATAGCTTCGGTGCAGCCGAAGTTAACGTATCTTATTATTTTTGTACAAATATCGATGCAAATATTACTTAAATTAAATTAAAATGCCAATAAAAGTTGGTTGACCAAAGTTTACTAAGGAAAATATATATGAAAGCAATCCAATCTTCTTGAGCAAAAAAAGTATTCCGTTGCTTATTTGCAAGGGATTTGAGTCTTAACGAGATATATGTACTATTTATTAAAATAATTCGATATATTTGAGTCAGATGCTTAATCCGGTGTTTTATCTTATTTAATTGTCCTATTAAATAGAGCTTCCTGCTTGCTCATATTTAAAAATTTTTTATATAAGTTATATATAGCAGCTTAAGTGGTTGTATATAAATCGGCTCACATTCTAACTAGATAGGTACATGTAGGTTAATACCGCTTCAAAATCTGTTCAAGTGTTGCTTGCAACTGAAAATTTGCAGGTATTCGTGAAAAATACCTCCACTTATATGAAATTGCATGTAAATGTGCACACACACATATAGAAAACGCGCCCATCTCACATACACAATGCATTCAGCTTCGTTCGTTTACTGTGCGTGCCACGTGGCGTATACGTAACTTATTGCATTATTCTCATCTGCTCTTTTACACTTTGCTACACTACTGCTTGTAAACAAATAAAAACAAGTAAGGAAGGGCTAAGTTCGGGTGTCACCGAACATTTTATACTCTCGCATAATAAAGTGATAAGTGAGATTTCAGGCGTGGTTGTGAACCGATTTCACCCATATTTGGTACATGTCATCAGGGTGTTAAGAAAATATTACATACCGAATTTCATTGAAATCGGTGGAGTACTTCCTGAGATATGGGTTTTGGTCCATAAGTGGGCGACGCCACGCCCATTTTCAATTTTTAAAAAAAGCCTGGATGCAGCTTCCTTCTGACATTTCTTCCGTAAAATCTAGTG
>NW_017537112.1:610029-619782 GCF_001853355.1 Bactrocera latifrons | reverse complement strand
ATCACTTTGGTATATATAACCCTATATCTGACTCTTTTAGTTTTAGGACTTACAAACAACCGTTATGTGAACAAAACTATGATACTCTCTTTAGCAAGTTTGTTGCGAGAGTATAAAAATCGTTAAATCAAGCGAGAAGAGAATCAAGAGTAACTCCCCGCGCAAATGGCTTTTGAAATAGATTTACACTTGTGTGCTTGGAATTTGATTACTCGCGTTGCAGTGAGTCTTCAAGGAAGAATGCGCGGGTTTTTAAACTTAAAATATGTTTGTCGGCGCTAATTAACAGAGTAGGTAATAATAACAGTGACTTTAACAGAGAGATAGATGCTAGACTCGTGCGAGATGCCTGACAAAGGCACTGAGGATTCTACATTCATCAAACTTATCATTACTGATGGCGAGATGTTTGTTTATGGATATGACGTCGAAACTTTCCAAAATCCAGCGAGTGGCGCTCCAAAAATGTGACGAAACTCAAATATCCAAAAATCGTTGAAAGCACTGAAGAACATTCCAGCAAAGACTTCCAATAAAGCTGTGTATTAAAATACATGGAAGTGTAGTTTTTTTTTGTCAGTCCGGGTAAATTTTGATCGGGCGGTAAAAAAGTCTTTCGTATTAATTTTTTGCAAAAGGCTCAGTTTTTGATCCAAAAATCAGCATTGGATTATTTTAAAAGATTTTGAATAACAACAAAAAAAGTGTAGGTAGTGTACTGAAACTACAGTTAAAATTAAAATACAACCCTGCAGAAACTACCTTTTGATATAGGTATACTATTCACTATACACAGAATGCTGTTGCTTCGGGCTCTGCTAACTGCATGTAAGTAACTCAGAATGCGGAAATTGCTTTGAGCAGTCCAGAGAAAGAAGTGCAAACAAATGAAGAGCGAAAAAATATGCACTTCTGTTAATTTTTTTTTTGGCGTGCACGCATAAATGACTCTTTTACACGGGAAAAAAGAAAGCAAAATAAGACAAAAAAAACATTAGTGCAAACGAGGGAAAACTACAATAAGCCGTGCATTACCCGAAGGTAGAGGAAAAAATTGTTAAGCGCGTTCATATTAGGTTGTCAAAAAAACTTTGCGGTATTTCTTGCGGTATTTTTTATTGAATTTTCAATTGTTCAGAGAATTTTTTTTGATGACTCATGCCCAGCTCTTGACCGATGCTACGGCTGCTACTATGCCGGTCTCTTTCGACCAATTCAGCGATTTTATCGCAATTCTCGACGACAGGCCTTCCGGAGCGTGGCGCATYTTCGACCACCTCTGCACCAGAACGAAAACGTTGAAACCATCGTTGTGCGGTGGAAATGGAAACTGTATCGGATCCATAAAGTGCAGAAATTTTATTGGCGGCTTGAGATGCATTTTTGCCTTTATCGTAGTAGTACTGTAAAATATGCCGTATTTTCTCTTTATTTTGCTCTATGTTTGCGACGCTATAACTCACGAACGACTTCAAAGAAACGACACGAAGAAACACGTGTTAGCGCGTGAAATGATCTTTCCAAAAAGGTATAGCCTGACCGGATAGGACGAACTGCGCGCACTCAGCGGCAACTAGCGAAAATATAGCTGAGTGGGGAAAAGCAGTGAAATAAAATATAAAATGTTAAAAAAGAGCGCAAAGCCGCAACAGGCAAAAGCGCGCCGCAGCTGACAGGAAGGATGGAGGGAAAATAAGCGCAAAGTGGTGCGATTGTAAATTTTAATTTACAATGTGGACTTTTAAATTAATGACGGTGTCAGCAAAGGTAGCGAATGATGGCCAGCCAAACAGCCAGACATACAAAGAGACCGAGAGCTAGCCAGCCAGAAGATTACTGGTGTGTGAAGGGTCATAGTGGCGGTGGGATAATAGTGATGCGTTGGCGATGCTGATAATGACGATGAAAAGGAATGATGTGTTGGCGGTAATTATGATGTGTGCTGGCGCTGAGATGAAAACTTGATAACCAACATTTCGTCGCTTACCTTCACCGTAATTGCCGCTGGTGTGCTACTGCTGTTGCGACCATTCCTGCTTGGCGAGCTGGAAATGCAAGCAGTGCTGCAATATCGCGCCACACAACGGAAGTAGCCGCAAATGAGGCTTTCACAAGAGATGAATAAGGTGTATCACTGTTTGAGATATAGATATGAAATTTTGTTCAAGCATTTTTCATCAAAAGAAATGTTGAAATCGCCGATATTGGATCAATATAGCATCTAGCTGCCATAAAAACCGCTCGATCAAAATAAAGAAGTTGTATGAAAAAGTTTTTTATTTGATAAAATTTCGTTATGAAATTTGCCACAGATTATTGTTTAAGATAACGCTACAATCTCTGAAGAAATGGTTAAGTTCGGACCACTATCGCATATAGCTGCCGTCAAAAGTGAGTGATCAAAATCGAGTCCTTGTATGAAAAAGTTTTTTATTTGATAAGATGTCGTCGCTGCAATCTTCGAAGAAATAAGATCATACCACTATGGCATGTAGCTGTCATACAAAGTGACCGATCAAAATCGAGATAAATACCTTTCATATCCTACTATACTCTAAAAAATGGAGCTGTGTAGGGTATAACAACTTCGGTGCAGCCGAAGTTAAGCGTTTACTTGTTTCAATACTGTATTTGCGTAATCATCTGATCAACTCGTTTTCCCCCGCGCTTTCGCCATTTGGCCGCATTTTGTCATTTACTTTACCATTTTAGCATTTGCAATATTTTAGTTATTGTTGTTGTTGTTTCTAAAAGCCATCTGTATTTTATTTAAGCTACTTATTTATTGTGTTCTATGCCGCGCTCTTCATTTCCCAGCGGAGGCGCAACTAACCGCTGTGCAGCATTGCCATGTTGAGTTGAAATTCGAGGAGCACTTTGAATATAAGTTGCCACAAAAAGTTGAAAAAAAATAATATCGCACATAAAATGTACTATGCATAATGTAATATGCTATTTTACAACACTCAGATAATTTCCGGTCTGCTCCACATTCTGTTTGCTTTAATTTTTTCCATCGCTCTTCTAAGGAGTCTCTCGTATTTCTGCGCAAAGCTTTTTCTTGTTTCTGCACAAGACAGGCAAATTGAATTTACATTTACAAGATTTTGGCATTTTTGCGAATTATTTATTGTTGCTTTGTGCCGGCACGCGCTTTTTCCAGTTTCTTTCATTTCACGTTTTTTCGTTTTTTTTCTTTTTTTGTTTTGTTTATGGCAGAAAAGTGCTGTTGTTGACCTTAAATTGTAATCTCATAATGGCTCTTAAACAATTTTTTGCAAGATGAAAATGCCAGCAATTACTTATCGTAAATACGGCATTTCGTGTCACCGGATATTATTTAAATATGTTTAAGCACTTTTGTGTGGAGTGGAGTGCTTTCATGTTTAAAGGAGATGTCTTTTGAGCTTAAGCTTGTTTATTTCCGGTCATTAATGCTAAAGTTGATTTACCTTGAAAATATTTTACAGCGAAATTGTAAATATTGGAAAAACTCGTCATGTTATTATTAGAAATAATGTTTGTCGTTGAAAATTTGTGTTGGAAAAAATTTTAAAACGGATATTTTTATATAAGTAAACTTAGGAGAAGATAAGAAGAACACCTAGAGTTATATCCTAAAAAATTGTCTTTTGCAAAATTAAGAAAGTTGCTCTATTAATTGCAGAAGAGTCAATGTTTCAAAAAGGGGTTTACGACGAATGCAAGTTTTATCCCGTTCAGTACTAAACCCCTCCAGCAAGTTTAATTGGCGTAACAGAATGTGCCAAGTGGGCTCCTGCTCTAAGCAAACCGTAAACATTCTGGTGGAAAGCCAAGCGATAGTTAAGGCCATCCGTAGTGCCAATACAAAGTCTTATTGCGTTAGGTTATTACTAGATACTTAATAAGGTAATTACTAGATTTTTAGCAGGAAAAACAGTGAGTATTATCTGGGAGCCTGTTCACAGAAATAAAGGAAATAAAACGGTGTTGCTGAAGACACAATTTCCCTAAGCTGTCGCAGGACATTCAGCGCCTTTAAGGCTTGTTTGAAGCAGTGTACCCTAGAGGAACACAACAGATCTTGGAACACAAACAACACAAAATTACTTTGGGTTAGTGTTGATGGTGGACAGTCCTACTACTTTAAGACAAAAAAAACTTAGCAACATTGTAGATCATTACAGGGTACCTACCATTATGATCCCACCTTCGGAAAAGAGGGAAAAAAGTATTCGACGTAATGCAGAGTATGCGCGTAAAAGAAATCTTAAAAAACCTCTCTGGTAGACATTGTCAGTAAAATCACAAATTGACTAAATGTTACTGCGTAAATGTTAATGCGTTACCAAAAAGCTTATTCTACTTCAAAATTCTGGTAATTTTTGGCCAGGCAAAATTCGATTTTTAATTTGTTCAGATAACTGGGAGGTTAATGTATAGAAAACTGCTGCAGAATTTGATTGTGATCGCACCATTTGTTTTCGATTTATAGATATTACGAAAAATCAACTGATTGAGCTTATTTGAAGTATGGTCTTCTATCGGCTATGCAAAATCTAAAAAATTTGCGAAAAATGCTAAAACAAGATGGGGATAAAGGAGGTTACATGGGTTTCACGGCTGCAAAAAATCGTTACTTTCATTGTCTTATTTAATGCTATAAAATCTCTAAAATATTTTCCTTATATGTGAAATGTATTTTAAACTTTTCCATACATGTTGCGAATTTGTGTGATGCACCTTTGGTTACTCCCATCCTTGCATATCATACATATGCATATTTTTGAAAAGATCGATTTAGGCGCGAAATTTGCATTTTCTATATGAAATGTCATTATGAAATAAAAATTATTGAAAATATCCGTATTTTGCACGAGGCGACCGTTGTTTTTATCGAAAAAAGGTAATAACTGTAGTAAAAGTTATTGACAAAGAGAGAATATCAGCATTGTAATCTGTAAAAAAATATTTACCGTCAACTGTATGTATATTATGGATTTGTAAGCCTTTATAGTTATTAAAAATACAAAAAGTTAAAAAAATCGTAATGCTGCTTAATTACCAAAATAAACATTCCTACAACTTGATGTGCATTTGAAAAATATAATAAATTATTTTAATTGCTGCGTTTCTTATTTTTATGAACAAATCGTCAGCTAAAATACAATATAATATAACAGCACTTTTCATACGTTTACAGGCGAGGGAAAAGCGATATAATAAAAAACACACATGTTGAAAGAAAATTTGAGTTTTGGTTATAAAACGGGTATAAAACGTGTGAGTTTTGGTTATAAAACGGTTATATAACGGTTATATATTGGTTACATCTGACAGCGAAAGCTGAAAATTTCAATTTATTTTATATGTAATATGACGTAGTGAATCGTAAGCAATAAAAAACTCAATTTCGTTTTATTCGATGCTAAGTTGTTTAGCTTTTTAGCTGACGATATGCACTTTTATGTGAAATTAAGGGGTTTTGATCGCAATTTAAGTCAATGTCGTTCGCAATCAAAATACGATTTGTTCAAGTTCATCTGAAATTGCTGCAGTGCAGTCTAAAATAAACTTTACTTTCGCAATTCTTCAAAAGTACGTGCGTCCAAAATCACGCAAAAATTTGCTTACGTCGCCGTCTGCTTGAAGTTCTATAAAAACAATAGAAAAATGCCAACCTTTAGCTAATTTGCTTTTAATTTTGCTTAGCAACATTAAGCAGTATATGAAAATACGTGTGTGCATACTTGTATGTATTTTTTAGATAGCTAATTTGGCTTTGAGCCAACACGTGAGCACCACATACGTAAATGCAATAAAAATAGTTCGCTAAATACTTTGTAGACATGCGTGTGCTCTATATATTATATAGATTAATAAATAATGGGTATTTAGTATTTATTGATGCTTGTAATTATGGAGCGAAGTGTGTTATAAATTTTTTTAAAAGCTATATATTTCATAGTCTCATTAATTCCAAGCATTAATTGTCACAAGTGCATATGAATATTGATATTATATGTAGATTAGTGCGGGTCGATTTTTTTTTTTTCATAACATTATGTGTGCGGGAAATATTCTAAAGATCATTCTGAACAACTTTGTCTAAGAGACTGTGGGTCTTAAACAATTCAAGATTCTGGTACGATTTATATAGCGAAGTTCAAAAAATCTGAATAATCGGTTGAATGGGAGATATGTCATATAGCAGTCCAATCTGACCGATTTCGACAAATCACCAATAGAAAATGAAAATGCACCTAAGTATTAATTTCATTCGGATTTCTCAAAAACTGGCAAAGAAATGTTTATGATCCCTAAAAAATTGCGTCTTAAAATCCGACGACTCGAAACCGGTTTCAGACCCATAGCCTATTGGGCAAAGTTACTCAATAATCCCTAGAGCATTTCCCGAATACACGATTTTTTGTGTTTTTTTTTTTTTGGTTCTATGTGTAAATCATCCCACCCTAATGTATGTGAAAACATTAATTTGAATATAATTACAATATAAATCGCGTTGGTGACGTTATGTGCTGGTATTTATGATTTCTCTTTGATAAATTTGATGTGCATCTTTCAACACACCCACTCCCTCTCCAAAAATTCCCGAAGAACTTGTCATATCACTTTTTTCAAAAATGTCAAATCACCGAGAAAATATCGAAAATTTATGTTCCTTTCTCCATTCCACATAAAATATTTACCCAAACTCAGCGATAAATAATAAATGCTTGTAAAGAATATCTCACCGAAAATTCAGCAAAACATACCTGAAAAGAAAAGAAGAAGAAGTGGCAAAGATTATTTACACATACACACATATATATATATATATATATATTACTGTTATTTATTATGTACGAAATTGAATTTCATTGTCACGGGCAAGCGGGCAACAAGTACACATAACGGTAAATAACATGAACATAAATTTCGAGAAAATTGTTGTAAAAAGTTGTCGTATTAATGTTGCTGACACGCCGTGGAGTCCACTGTCACCAAACAAAGTCAAAATTCTACACAAGTCCATCAGCTGGCGCCTCGCCAAGTTTTGCTGAACTGTGGCAAATAAATTGACCTCAACTAACTTGTGCTTACATCAAATTCGGAATGGTTGTTGTTACTTGTATGTGGGTGGGTGTGTGTGTAATGCCACAAAGCATGTATAATAGTACCGTTTAAGCGGGCGAGCGTGAAAAATATCGTAAATGTTATTGCCTTTTTGTTGTGAACATATGCCAAAAACTGATTGTGGTGATTTCCATGAAATTCACCGCAACATGTTGTGGCGTGGTTGCTAACGGCAGCTGTGTGCGGTATTGCATACTTTAAGTTTGATTGAAAGCGCTTTGTTTAGTTTTCGTAATTTTAATTTAATTTATGGAAATTTTTAAGCAATAATTTTTGGATGCAGGAATAATGAGTGGTGAAAAAAGTTTCGTGCTTCTAAATGGCAATTTTTGCTTCCGCGAAGCCCAGACATCTAGTAGCAGAAGACAAGAGGTTACGGCAGCACCCATCCGCTCCCATTCAACTGATAACTGTTCTAGGGTGCCTTTCCTGGCTAGCTCATCAGCTTTACAATTTTCTGTGATTCCGTTATGGTCCGGCACCCATACCACTCTTATCAGAAAAACAATCGATGCTATTGTTAACGAGGTTAGGCGCTCATTGACCAACCCTAAACGAACTGTGAATGAGTTCTAGGCTAATATCGCCGCCCTGCTATCTGAGTGAATGGTAACTTCTCTGAGCGAGGCTGCACTTCGGAGCAGTAAATTTACTGCTATTTTAATGGCTGAAACTTCGGCTTGGAATACACTGCAACAGTCAGGAAGTCTGAAGCTGGAGTTGATAGAGAGCCCGTGACAGTAAACCACTCCACCAACCTTCCCCTCAAGCTTTGACTCATCCGTTAAGAAGCTCATTGTTCCTCTCCTCTAACAGGTATATGGGCAGAGAAGCAGTCGCCAGAGTGCGGTTTGGTGACTTCATGATCTATGTGCTCCGGCATGAAGTCAAAGTGAGTGATGATATCCGAGTGTGACTGAGGACGCCAAAAGCGCAATGGCCTATTAAAAGCCCCACAACTAGGGAGAGCCTAGCCTTACTGAGGGCAAAGAGATCACTAGATCAATCTTTAGGTTCATATGTCCAACATGTTCTATAAAGCAGTCTGACATAGTTCTCTCAAGTACCCATGATATTCCAAGCATTTGATCCTCATCGTCGTTTTATAGACACCGTAGTTTTATGTCATTTCGGAGGCTGAGGTTTTCAATTTACTTTACATGGGTAAAATCAGGGAGCATAAACTGCAGCTACAACAATTTGTCTAGCGAGTACAGCGAGAGCGTTTTACTTGTATTAAATATGCACTGCATTTCCTTTTGAGAATTAGTTGAATTAGCATAAGAATGATGTGTCTTGCAGCTTACGAACCCTTCTGAGTTTAGTGTTGAAAACAATAAGTATTATCGTCTTCATGCAACCCCATCTCGCAGCGTTGGAGTTGTTGACACGCAGTACCGAAATTACTTAATGCCTTAAAGGCAACAGTTGGGAAACTTTTACATTACATTAGTGTAATGGGGTGCAAAGATATGAATTTTTCAGTTTGCACAGCTGATTGCTTTGATTAACTTTTGGCTTAGAGTTTCAACAGAGGGGTTGTGAAGTTACAGTTGTGTGACAAATGGTTTTATTTTTTGGTTTTGGTGTTTTGGTATTGTAACTTAGGAGTTTACTGAACGTTCTTTGAAATGTTGTGCGTTTTCTGTTTAGAACGACGCTAGGTTATAATTGTGGATTCAAGTCATGCACTAAAGCCAATTGATATGATTGCTTCAATGATGCACCTCATTCGACGACAATTTGTTCCCTGCGAGCATTCTTTTGACATCTGAGAACAGAACTGTGGCTGGGTACCAAATCTGCAGTATACGGTGGTCCAATTCATTAATTGTTTCCATAATTTTCATTAACTAGAGACACTATGCACTGGTTTGATGAAACCGCAATTTCTTTTTACACAAATGCGGTCTTTTTTTACGATTTCATTCTTCAAAATTTCGGTCCGGTAAGGCTATGTAATAGTGGCTGTTGATGGTCCTTCCTTTTTCAAGGTAAAAATGTGGTTCCATGCTCATTCCAGAATACAGACGCCACATCCTTGTCAGCCGACTGTTTCGTTTTTCCGCGCTTTGACTATCGACTGGTCTTCGAAATGAAACGATCGTGCCATGTTTCATGCATTGAAAATCTCCAAACACTGGTGTGAATAATCAACTTATCGTCGTTGTTATTGTTTTTGTAATAGTTTTCTAGTCCCCTTTAGGATGGTAAGGATTAGATAAGATAAGGTTGTCTCTGATAACGTGTTGTTTCAACGGGGATCAGACCATAGGGAGAGAGGTGTTAGATAAGTATATAGGGCTAGCCGGCCGTGCAAAGAAGTGGAAAGAATTGCTGGTACTTGGAGGTTTGGTCATCCAAAGTATTTTGTTGACTTTTTTTTTGCAGTTTTCGTCGCCAACAACCACTTCTGTCTTTTGAAGGTTAAGGCTAACTAAAAATCATATGGATATCAGGCCGCGGACTTTCTCAAATTTCCTGTTACATACATAAATTATTATGAATTTTTTTTCCTATTTAGTAAAATTAAGTTAATTTCCAGAAATATTATAATTTTGTTTTTGTTGTGGAAAAACATTCAGATCCAACAAATGTTTGTAAAAACAACAAACAATCAACATCAACAAAAAA
>NW_017537112.1:590717-609974 GCF_001853355.1 Bactrocera latifrons | reverse complement strand
AAAATATAAAAAATAAAAAAAAACCTGCTGTAAAACTGCAATTAATTTCTCATACCACTTAATTTTTAATTTATTGCATGCCATGAAATAGCCGTTATTTATTCTACAACAACTACACACTTAGCGGTCACCAAAAATTCGACTTCACTTCCACCAAATGCAACCAAACACGCCACCGTCAGTTGTAAATCAGAAATTTAGAAAGCGAAAAATTTGTTGTTGTTGTGCACGTGCTACAAAAACACCAAATCGCCAGACTAAGTGCTCAAGCCGCTATAATAGCTGCCTTTATTGCAGCAACAGTCACATAAATCGCTTGCATTGCCGCTTATGCACTTTCGCTCCGCCATCGCCTTTTTAGTGGGCGATTACATTTTTTATGGCTTTCGTGGCAGCAACGATGCGTTCGCCGCTACACAATTTGAACTTCCGCCCGCGAATGTATGGGCAGCCAAGCGCCAACAAGGAGCATAAGGTGAAGTGCTGTGGTTGTGCTGTGATGCGTTGCCATGTTATGTGTTGTTAGCGTGAACGCGCAAAGGAAGCATTTATGTGGCAATACCGTAAAACTCATAAAAATCCAATTTTTTCGTTTCTTCCTTTTTCGTGTTTGATTGTTGCGAGTTCGTAAAATTTTTTTGAAAAGTTAGGGTGTAAATAAATAGAGATCATAAATATGCTTGCTGTTGAGTAATAACGACATGCCGTCAATAGAGCGCTAGATACTCATTAACTTGCAGTGTGTAAAGGTTAGAGTGTTGGCTCCCTAAAATGTTTTACTAACGAGTGATATAAAAGGAGTTAACATTAAAATTAAAGTCGACCTTTGTAAAATTGAAAAAAGGAATAATATTTTTGTTGCTAAGTGCTATCGAACAAGAAAAACCGTTAATGGTTACAGCGAAGCTATAAAACCCTTCACGGGTTCATTTTTTTATAGCATTAAAGGGTGTAATACGAGTACAGTTTTTCCAGCGATTTTTGCAATGGATATAAAGATAATGAAGAAAGAATTTCTCTCAAATTTTATATTTCGAACCAAATGTCGTGTACGGTTGTAGAAGGCTAACGATGATGCAGTTTTATCAAAAACACAAGCATATGAGTGGTACAAAACCATCAAACTTGGTCGAGATATCGTTGAAGACATGCCTCGTTCTGGACGACCTTCGACCTCTACAACTGATGCAAATATTAAAAAAGTGAGTGATTGAAAATCATCAGGCAAGTGTTAGGGTGATGGTAAGAGAGCTCGACATCTCTTGCGAGTCCGCTCCTATGCTTTTGTTCGATATTTTGGGTATGAAACGCGATCTGGCTCGTCTGCTCCCAAAAAAGCGGCATTTTTTTTTTCAAAAAGGGTTCCGCAAAAAGGTATCTTTGGACATGCTCGATCGTGCGAATTCCGAGCCCACATTCATGGGGAGTATTATAGCTGCCGATGAGACATGGATTTAATAGTGCGATGTGTAAACAAGTCAACAATCATCGGCATGGAGGGGAAAAAAACGAGCCGAAGGTGATGTCATTCTCTTTTTGGATATTCGTGGTTTGGTGTATTATCATATCACAATATTAAAACTTATCTTAAAGCTGAACAATAGAAATTGGTGACAATCGGTTATACCCATTTAGTGAGTAACGAATTCAACTCACTGCTTTTGCTTCTGTCACATATACGGATACATTGATACAGCGTTGAAAGGCAGCGAGCAGATACCAAATGACAAATCGAATACCCTTTTATATACTTTCTATCATTTTCTGTACTAAAATTTAACATATTCTGCTTAAATTACTAAAACTATGCAATAAAAATGATGGTTTCTTTATACATACCAACCAATTATTTTTCCCCACTGCATTCTTAAGCCACTGTCTTAAAACAATTTCCCTTCGCTCGTATGGAAAATTTGCATCGAAAACCTTTGACTTGCAATTTCGGTGCGGCGAACAGACTTTTTGTGCTTGTAATCACTCTAAATACTCATTTTCCAAATAAGTAAGCACATTTAGTGCATAACGGGAACGTACACCACGTTGCTGGTGCAGCTGCATTCATTTTGGCACACACACACATATAAGGAACTGCATGTCAAAGTAGAATGGAATTTCGTTTCTCCTTTTGAAGCACTTCACCATTGCGCCACTCATGGATTGGGTGTGTGTGTGTTTGTGCACATGTTGATGCTTGTGGCTTCGTAAAGTTAAGTACTTCGATGATCAGGCGTTTTGTTTATGGAGGTTACAGGCATAACAAGTGCTCGGGCATGCTCGGCTATGCCAGATAATAGCATAAGCGCATACTTGTGCACACACAATAACAAGAGCATAAATATTATTGACCGTGGCGTATGAGTGATTTTTTAAGTACACTGCTTGGGCGAGTGCACTCAGCGAAGTATTTTTGCAGCTTTTCATACAAATCGTATACATACATAAATGTTTTATATGTATCGGTGTGCTTAATTTATAATTTTTTCTTTTGGTTTTTTTGCAGGCTATCAAGGTATTAAAGATTTGTGAAATAAATAAATGTTGTGATCAAGCTCACCCTCACTGTAGAAATACCTACATGAATGCTGCTGAACGATAGTTAGTTAAGGTAAGTGGTGGCTTTATTATAGTAATTTAAGAAATATAGTAATTTGATAAAAAATTTAATGAGAGTTTAAGCATAAAAAACGTAGTGACATAATTTTTGAAAAACTGCTTTATTCGAAAGTGAGAAAATCTTATTTTCGTAGTATAAGCGCTTTATATGAACTTGTTGCTATTTAATTGTGTCTGAGGAAAATTTGTTTTCACCTATTACTACAAACTCTTCAATTTTTTGATGACAATTTTAATGCTTTAGTCTTTTAATTGTTTTGCATATTTGCTTTTTTATTTAATAATAATTAATGCTATATTTAGATGAATAATTAATTTTTACTTGCGTTGAAGACTAAATATAGTATTTTATATTAATCCCATTTAAGGTTTGAGTGACAGCCAGAGCTAAAAGTTCTTCGAAAATTATTTAAAGTTACTTTTGTGCCGGTTTGTACAACAAAACAAAAAACAAAAAAAATTCACTTCAGCTTCACCGAAGATGTAATACTTTTCACGGGTCATCGATTAAAACGATAGTAAAGATCTTTATCTTGACTTTGATAAGAAAAAATTTTAAAATGTTCCATGCCCAATTTCGTGAAGATATTTCCTGAAATAAAACACTTGTCCATATAACAACTCGATTCCGATCGTTAATTTGCATGGCAGCTATAGCTCGTCGATCTCGAATTCTGTGCAGAAATCTTGTCAAATAAAAAAGTTTTCCGTACAGGCATGGAATTTTGATCGATCAGTTTGTATGGTAGTCATATGCTATAGTGGACCGATGTGCACAATTTGTCGTCAGCTTATACTGTTGCCTTGATTCATGATTTTTACCAAGTCTGATGAAGTTAACTTGTCAACAAGAAACGTTTTCCATACAAAGACTGGATTTTCATCGATAAATTTGCATGATAGCTATATTATTTGGCAAATGAGCAGCTGCGTGAGGAGAAAAGAACGTGTGCAAAATTTCAGTTCGATTTCTTAAAAACTTCAGTGAAATATTGACGTAAAATATTGTGCAGCCTTTATTGTTTACCCAAAATTTTACACCGCTTTCAAACGTTGAGCCTGTGTGCAATACATAGAACATGAAATCTGCGAGTTGTTGTTGGTCTCGTAACTAATTTGCTATCATCCAGTTTAATATTAATAAATTTTATACCATAAATCTTTCATTCTGGATCATTATAAAACATATAAAGCCACCCGATGATAACATATTTGTTGGTATATAAGTGATTGCATTGAAAATAGTCAAACCCCTTACATTTATACATGTATATACGACATATGTACATGTGAAAAATGTATGTAATTTTTCACTTTTCCAATACATATTATTATTTTTGTATGGAATTGGTTTAACCACAGACATTTTTTTAGACCCTCACCGCACAATTCTATTTACTTTTTTAATAGTAAATCCGTCTAAAGCTGCATATTGCTATTGACTATAAATAATATAAAAACGTATAGTTTAGCGCAGTGCTAACGCACGATTGCCTCTCAATAAAAAGCTCGAATTTTTTCTTGCACATTTTTGTATTTGACATATTTACACACCGAAAAACGTGTACATAAGCGCATGCAATGCTGCAGCACATACATATGTATATTTATCCCAAATAAATATGTACATATGTATATACTAAAACCACATATTTGATTATGCGGAACAAAGAAATATCGTTGTATACGAGCAGGCGCGCGCTGATATGTTTACATGCTTGTGTGGACATACAAACCTACATACCGTATATACATATATATATACAAGACTACATACTATACAAGCACATACGTTTACACTTCGTATTGTAAAAGTTTTTGCGTTTGACCATTCGTGGTTATTGATGGCAATTCATTTTTTATAACAAATTTGAATTTTTTATTTTTAAGCTGTTTCCATAAATCCCCACTTGCATTGTTTAATCAAATACAAATACCACTTTGGTCTACTTTGTTTGGTAATTTTTGGCAATTTATCCATTGTCGGTTGAGAAGCTATTGAATATTTTATATGTGGCGGTCGCTATTGTCCATTTAATTTCGCAAATACTCATAAATATATGACCGACGTTGAGTGTGGGTTGTTAGTATTTATTTGTTTTTTTTTTTTTTAATTTGTATCGATAGCTAGAGCGGCTATGAATTTAATTAAAAAATTGTTGTTTACTTTGTTTTATATTCTGTACAGTGTATAAATCGTATTAAACTGTTATTTGATTTTGAGTATTTTAAACCTTTTTGTTTGTACAATTTATTTAGTATAAAAAATGTTTATGCTGTTGAAATATTATGCACTTCTTAGTATTCTATATTAAATAAGTTATTTTGTAGACATCACTTTAGCGCGTGTCAACGTAGTTGGCTGAGTATTTATTGAAACGATTTCTGAGCTTTTTGTTTTTATTTAAACACACATATAGACAAATGTTGGTTTTAGTTGTGAAAGAAGTTCGGAGTAAGAAATAGATGTTCGACACGTATTAAGGAGATGAAAAAATCTTTAATGATGGTTTTGCACAGCAAGTCTTTCAAACCTATATTATATTATATTAAAACTTCAGATTGAAGTTACCCTTAACGACAATCAATTGTTTAGATTAAGTTATAGTAGGTTAGGTTAACACGTCGCTGCCTGCAGAGATCCCACTTGAACAGCTTAGAACGTCGGTTCGTTGTGAATCCTCATAAATCGACAAGATGCTTTGTGCAAAACCAAAAATGTGTTAAGGTGAATCATGTCAGTTTCGGCTATGTCTGCTGGTTCGCCGAAGGTAAGATTGCCGAGGGCAAAATAATCTCGCAATCACCCGGAGGCTGGTCGTCGAGCGTTAGGTCTAGTGTTAGTCCACAAGATGACAACGAAGATCCAATTTTTACCTCCTCCTTTGTGTGCAGGACAAGGCCGCCCCTCTTGCTAGCTCATAGACTTTGCAGTAACCAACAGGGCCGCTATAGTCAAGCACGCTCACTTTGAGACAGTGAGACAGGTAGTTCAATGCTAGTATTCTCTGCTGTTGTAGTAAAGGCTCACCTCCCTTAAAGAAGCTGCACCTCGGTATACGAGTATAACTTCTACTGCTATCTTAATAGCCACAAGTTCTGCCTGAAAACCATTACAGTGGTCCGATGGCCCACAATTAAGCTTGTTGAAGCTGCTGACAGAAAACTCCCACTCCAACAACTTTCTGCGTGACTCTCCTCGTCCACGTATCAATCGTTGGCATGTGAGCAGAGAAAAAGCCATCATTAGTTGTCTCTGCGACATTGCGTTTCCAGTTGAAATTGATACAGGAGATAATTTCAGCGTCTTCAGGTTTGGCCAACTTCTCAAAACTAGATTCCCGGAGCCTTGAGGGTCCTTCGAAGCAAAATGGCAATAAGTTCTTTTGTTTCTTTTGTCTATACTGCACAAGATATGCCAATGCGGCCGATGAGAGCCGCTCATACACCAACTATGCACTGTCTGAGCCGTCTGAAACTGCCAGAAAAGCTGGGGAATCTTGTTTCGAAATATCCCTTGGCTGAATACTTTAAGGTATTAAGGTGTTTGAAATGGTTCAGTGGTTTCCAAATTTTGTGCGACGAAAAATGATCCAGCGACTTGGCATGGAACATAAAATAACAAGTTCAATGAGCGAGTCGTCCACACAAGAGCAATTCGATGAACATTGAGAAAGATATTCAAATGTTATCGAAATTATTTCATGTCTTCTGATGCAAATTTCGGTGACAGCTTAATTTTTGAATTTCAATTCTGGCACCGCTTTGCAAAAATTGTTGCCTACATTTAGGAGGAAATTGTTGCCTACATTTAGGGTACAGTTATTTTTGTTACAAATTTTGGTAATTGTTTTATTCAACTTGTTTTGAGCCAAGAATATTATGAATTAATTTCAGAATTTCAATTCCAACACGATTTTCGAAAATTGTTGCCTACATTTAGAATCAAAGTCTTCTTCACACATTAAGGTGAATGTTTTGTCTAACTTCTTTTAGGTCAAAAATATCTTTAAATAATTTCAGAATTTCAATTCCTTCACATTGTTGCCTACATTTAGGGGCAAATTATTTATGTTTACAAATTGTGGCGAATGTTTTATCCAACTTCTTTGCTCCAAAAATATTTTGAAATAAAATTCAAAGCTTTCTCTTAAGTTAAATAAATTCAGAACCACACGTGCCTGCAAATTTATTGCCCAAGCAATTTAATTAAACAATGTGCACGAATTTTTTCATATTTTATTTATCTTTTATTTACTTTTCTAACATCAAATTATTTACAAATGCTGCTGGTGTTAACTTCCAAAACATTTCTCTACACATTTCCACCCGCAAAGCATTGTCTCACGACGCGCATTCAACCTTTTATCATAAAATGGAAATTCCAATATTTATGCATGCAACATGTAGCGCTGCCACGCCATAGTATTTACTTTCATGCACACGAATTTTATTTATACAGTCAACAATCAGTGCATTATGGCCGGATGTCGGTAGGTTGCGCAAAACACATACAAATTCATGTATGCGTATACACGAGCACAGTGCTGTGGCTGCACAAAAATATTCCTACAAGCAAAATATGTAGTGCAGACGCTCGTAGCATGCAACCAGAGCTCAAATTATGCATTGCTTTTGTTGTTGCTGTACTTGTGTTGGCAACTTGTGCCGTTCGACACCACAGCCTGGCAGTAATTGTATATTTATACTCACATGTTTAAGTAAAATTACACTTACGCACACATACATTTGCAAACATGCAGTTTTGCTGCGATTGACTGCTGTGGGCGCCTGCAAGTATGCAACTGCATTTGCGGTGTAAATTTAAACATTTTTGTTTGCAATTTTATTTGTATTTGTTCATTGTGCTGTTTTGCTTTCTTCAACGGTAATTTGTTGAACTGTGAGCTGTAAGCAAAATGAGGGTAGCTGCGTGGTCGAGTGCGTGATTATTTTTCGGTGTGTCGAGGAGTAAAGTTGGCAGGATTATTGTAATATTTATTAAAATATGCAAGGCGCACCCATGCAAATGCCTGGCATTTACATATTAGTTCTTACATGCACGTAGTCTATGAATGACAAATCTGATTTCGCAAAATGTAGCAATTTTCTCAATTTTTTGAAAAATATGAAAAATATTTAGAAAATTGAAAGTTTGTATGTTAATTATGCAACTGTAAATAAATTTCGCAAATTGTTTTGTTTTATTTGCATTTGCATATGAAGGTGTGTTTCTATGTAATTTTCTCTACTGTTTTTCAGCGGGATTTCTATCACAATTTCATATTTCAATCATTTTCAGATAATCTAGAGCATCTAGGAAAGTCTTTTTTTATTCAGGTAAATTTAAGGGTTGAAGAAAATATGAAGTTATACTATATCCTATTTTAACTGGTATATATTGAGGGTGTTCTCTGTACAGATATATTTCACAAAACTTAAGCGATGATATTTTATGATTTCTAAGTTTCGTTTCGTCCATTTTTCATATGTCATGATCCGTAATTTTTTCTTCATTGTATTCGATACTGTTTGCAATTTGTTCATGAAAGGATATACGCAGGAAAACGTTTACAAATTATTCAATTTTATTAATAAAATAATCGTTCTCCAATTGCTACTTTTCGTGTGCTTTTGCCATTTTATGCTCGTAATGATCGTCCACCTGAGCTCGCTACTTTTTGAATTGTTGAAAATATCGACCGTACATTCTCTTTATATTATATAATGTTGAAGTGCCAATAAGCAGAGAACCGCTGGAAGTATTGAATATATTTGTGCCGTTCAGGCAAGTGTTGCAGAAGACCGCATCTTATCTACATCAAGACGTTCTCAAGAATAGTGACTGTCTCAAACAGCAATCAGACAGACTTTGAGAAAGAATTTGGGCATGCATTCCTATAAGGTTGTTTTCACTCAAAAACTGAAGCCATTTGACTATCCCAAACGTCGTGTATACGCTGATTTTGCTAATTCGAACAACCAGAAAACGATAAGGATTTTTTAAGGAAAATCATCGATCCTGCGATGAGGTTCACTTTCATATGAGTGGTGCAGTAAATAAAAAAAACTGTCGATTCTGGTGCGAAGAAAATCCACAAATTATTCATGGACAACCAATACATCCACCTAAATTGACAGTTTGGTGTGGTTTTTGGTGTGCTGGAATCATCGGTTTGTACTTCTTTTGGAATGATCTATGAAAACCAACTTTTTATGGCCGCAATTGGAAGAAGTTGCTATTGTAAGGAAGTTTGGTGAATCGATTATTTATATAGAAATTTTGACATTTAATGCACTCAAAGAAAATTGAACATCATTACATCTTTTTGTGGGGTTATAATTGGTTGTCAAAAAAGTCTTGCGGTATTTTTTTTATTTTATAACGGTTTCATGACTCATGCCCAGCTGTTGACCGATGCTACGGCTGCTACTATGCCGGTTTCGTTCGACCAATTCAGCGATTTTATCGCAATTCTCGACGACAGGCCTTGCGGAGCGTGGCGCATCTTCGACCACCTCTACACCAGAACGAAAACATTGAAACCATCGTTGTGCGGTGGAAATGGAAACTGTATCTGGTCCATAAACTGCACAAATTTTATTGGCGGCTTGAGATGCATTTTTGCCTTTATCGTAGTGGTACTGTAAAATTTGCCGTATTTTCTCTTTATTTTGCTCCATGTTTGCGACGCTATAACTCACGAACGACTTTAGAGAAATGACAATCAATAAACATGTGTTAGCGCGTGAAATAAGTTTTCCAAAAAGGTATAGGCTGACCCGATGCGACGAATAAAACTAGAACTACGTGCTCTCAGTGCCAACTAGCGAAAATACCGCAAAACTTTTTTGACAACCTAATATGAAGCCATTGGTCTAAATTTTTTACTGTAAATTTGTCTATATGTTGATACTACAGCGGTGAGCATGATAAGCATCCAACCAAATAAAACAACATGATGATTTTACAGAAAATTTCGATGTTTGAAAGTTTTTTTTAGATTTTGTATTTCCAAAAAATGAAAAATGAAAATTCCTTCGTATTAATAAGATTTATAGTTCATATGGTTCTTGAGAAAACTTGTTCACCGTAACGGGACTTTTTGTGAGATAATCACTTTTACTGTTTTTGTACGTAGTTTGGTGAAAAGAATGTTGGGGGCTGTACCTTGGACTCCGGTGCTTAAAACTTTGGAGCTGAAATTTTTTAGTTTGTTCATACACACTGTTTTCGCTCATCTTATTGTTGGTAAATTTATTATAATAATTCATAAAATAATAAGTAATTAAACCTTTTTATTATTCTCATTTGAAACAATGGTATTTAGAATATTTCCCCCCCAAAAAACATAACAGCTTCATTTTATTTCAATTAATTGTGATAACAAAACTTTTTTGTTATTTAGTTCATTAATATTATTAATCAGAACTGAAATGTTAAATTTGACACCGAAAGGAAATTTCCGACTGATTGATTAAATTATTCAAGATTTTTAAATAAAATAATTATCTGTGGCTGTGGGACACACTTAAGCTTATTTGCTTTTCATCAGCTTCACAACCACAAAATCGAAGAGAAAATTCATTGGAACTAATTGAAATATAATAGAATTACATATGTATATTTTCAATTAATAAATTATTAGTTTTTGGTTTGGTTTCGAATTGAATAAGATTATTAATTTCCYTGTGCGTTACCATTTTGTAGCAGAAATAAATTAAGACAGTCGGCGTGAAAACTTGACACGTGAGCTTGAGCCAGATTCTGACCAAATAGATGAAACACTGTTTACTTATACACTTCAGATAGCTCACGAAAATTGACTTTTTGAAATGATACCAATACTTCGTCTAAAAAATGTTACGATATACATAGGAACTATATGCATAGAATGTGCATTTCAGTTTTTAGGATTTCTCCTTAGTGAAATGTAAACGTTTTTCACAATTGACCTCCCGCTGCATTATGTTAAATTAGGAACCTGTGCTTCTCTTATCTGTGAAGAGAAGAAAGGTAGTTGTTGATGGGATCAAACAAAATGTAAAGAAAGCGCTGAATGCAGCTGTGTTACTGACTAATACCGCCAAAAATGTTCCATTTAGGGCCGGTCCGAGACAATTTATCATCCTAGTTAAGTCTCTTCTAACTCACGTTTGTCTTAACAAAAGAAATTAATAATTTACCTGAGCAGCTTTGCAAATTTGTCAACCAGAAGGAAACGCCCGAGGCTATAAATATTTTGTATATACATGATCAGCATGGCAATTTGATCGATTTAGCCATATCCGTTTGTATAAAGTACGTGAGCTAGTCCATAACTCAGCTTTTGACATATCGAACAGAATTTTTGCACATGTCATTTTCTCGCCAATGATCCGCTCATTTGTCTGAATCGCCGATATTGGACTACTATAGCATATAGCTGGCATACAAGCTGCACAATCGGAATTAAGTTCTTGTATTGAAAACTTTTTCATTTGAGTAGATATCGTCCTGAAATTTGGCTTTTGTTATTTTCTAAGGCAATGGTGCAAGCTCCGAAGAAATTGTTCTGATCGAGTTACTATGGCATATAGCTGCCATACAAACTAAGCGATCAAAAGCAAGTTCTTTTAAGAAATATTTAGTATTTGTGAAAGGTATTATAGCTTGGAAGAGGTAAGCTTCAGTGCAACCGAGGTTCACGTATTTCTCTTGTTTAAATTGGTGATGTTTTAGATTTTTCTTAGCGCCTAAATGTAGGCAACATTTCGTTAAAACGGTTGTGAATAAGTCGTATTATAAGTGAAAAGTGTCTAAAAAAAATTATATAATATAATTATATGGATGCATAACCATTATAAACTCCAAAGAGTTGCCAGATGCCTGCAATGTACCATGAATACTTATTATACAACGCTGCAGCACGCAAATCTCTTTTAATACGTAAAATTTATCGGCTTTGTCTTCACAAATTCACAAAGGGTATATAAACCTAAATTGAAAGCAGAAAGAGACAATGCAGAATACCATACCAGGAGTTCTCGTTGTCAGTGCAAAATTAAATGAAATGAAAACTTCAATTAAAATCGCCCAGCAGTGTATGCCGGGGTATGCAAGGTCCACGCATCAATTGGCTGGCTGCTACAACTCTACAGGCCCAACTGTTTGTTTGCCTTTTGTGTCGGCGACTGTGTCAACATTTATGCGTGTGTTGTTGTTGTTTTTGATTGTACACCCAGTGCAATAACGCTTTGACATTTTCAATATTCGGTATTTTTTTCATTGCAACACTTTTGCTTTTGTTTTTTCTCCATTCAGCATTTCATTGCTGCGTGGTTGTTGCTGTTGTTGCACGAAAAATTCCTCCACCACGCTTGTTTTTGGGTTTAACGCTATATCTTGATATATACGCACGCATGTATTTGTGTGTTTGTATCTGCTTTTTGCCCGACAATTCTTACTCCAGCCTGCGGCAGTTCTCTCAGGTATTTTGAATTTCGTGCTGTAATTGAATTTTATTGCTTGGAATGCAGCTGCCACCTTTTTCCGGCAGAGATAACTGTCGACTCTCAATCTACTGTTAATTTTGTTAAGGTTGTGCTTTTTGGAAGCATAAAAGTGGAGAATACGTATACATATATGTGCATGTATGTGTGCTCATGTGTAGATTTTCATATGGATATTAGCTTCACAGTTCGCTTCACAGTTTTAATTTTATTGTTGTAATTTCTTTTAAGTTGGTGAAAATTGGCATTTTGTGGTCCTTTCACTGTGAATTTCATAGTCACACTTACTCACCACAACCTAACGACCATGAAAATCATTGCTAATTGCGGCTCATAGTAGGTATTCAGATTTTAGTGAGCGGAAATATACTCAGAAAAGTAAGAAAAAATAATGGAGAGAAAAATAATATTCCGTGTTCTTTATAAAATTTGGAGAAAACAAGAAAAAGCTGCAATAAAATTTACAGCATCCAGAAGGAAACATCGGGCACCCTATATATAGGTTATCAACGTGACCAGCTGAGTCGATTGTCTGTATTCATATATCCGAAATAACCCCTTAGTTTTTGAGATATCGAACCTAAATTCTTATCATGCCCTTTTCTGCGCAAGAAACTGCTTATTTGTCGAGACTGCCGATATCGGATCAATATAGCATATAGTTGCCTTACAAACTGACTGATCGAAATCAGGTGCTTGTATGGAAAACTTTTTTTATTTGACGAGATATTTCCTCGAATTTCGATAAGCTTTATTGCCAAAAGCGATAGTCCAATCCACGAAGAAATTTTTCGGATCGGATCACTATAGCATATAGCTGCCATACAAATTGACCAATCAAAAAGAAGACAAAGATTTTTTTGTGCTCTTTTATGCTATAAAAAGTGCACCTGTAAGGGGTATTACACCTTCGATGGTGCAAAAGTTAGCTTGTCTCCTTGTTTTCAATTAATTTCAAGAACAAAACTCAAAAGAGAAAGACAAAATACAAATCAATCATTTAACTAATAGAAAACTCATTTAAAAAAGTAATCAAAATAAGCGCCATTGAATAAACAATCAATCAAACTACTTGCTCTTATTGCATGAAGACAAAAACGAGTTGCAATTTGACTTCCCCTTCCGCTCTTACTTGTTTTTATTACACATTTTGTCATTTGCGCATTCTTCTGCATAAAATAGCATTGCCGAAGTTGTCGCAGCAGAGTGCGCACAGCAATGTGGCTACGCCGCAAAAACCAAAAAATTCAATTGATTGCGAAAGTTGAATGTGGCAGCATGTGTGTGTGTGTGTGTGCATACAGACACACGCAAACTGTCAGCAAAATGGAATATATGAGTGCTTTTCTACATTTTCCTGCTGCCACTGCGCAGATATGCTAGTGTTTGACGCATATTGTTGGACCAGTAGTCTAGTCGTGCGTGTGTATGTGTGTATGTGCTGCTTATTAAAATGCAATTTGACAGCTACTAACACAGTTACGCGCACTCACTCAATCGAGCATTTTGCATGCGACCTCTCAATTTGCTGTGGTTGCCTGTGCAGCAGCGACTGGTTGCGTATACGCAGTGGCAGACATCAGCTTGCTTTATATTATATATGTATATATGCGCTGCTACTAATGTGCTTACAGGTCGTGCTGCCAGTCGTATATATATTGGTAAAACTGCTGCACCTCAAGTGCAACTGCGTGCTGCCACAAATGCTTGCCTGTCACACATGCAACGCCCAGCCAACTCCATTACGTTTTGTCTCTACGCGTTCCCGTTGTTGTTGCTGTTGCTTTATAATGCGATTTCGTTTTTGAAATATTTGTGTCACAAAGTGCATTTACAGCAGGCGGCGGCCATTGTAAATACATTTGACGGCTGCACTTGTGTGCGCACATAGGTTTCTGCACTGTAGCAAGTATGGTGGCACTGCATATCAGTTGCGTGCTGCCTTTATTTCCATTTACACATTATGCCACTTTGAGTTGCCTTTATACCTACATACTATATACACATACACACACACATGCGCTGTGCCATAATCAAAAATTGCTTGGCGAAGACATTGGCAAAATGAAGAGCGACACTTATGTGCTTATGCGCAGGTATCGGATGCCTTTTGTCATTATGTGCTTGTGTACTAAGTAAGTGGGGCAATAGCTTCGTTGCAGCAGCAGCTGTCTTGCTTGTCAGCGTTATTGCAGAATGCCATTGCAACAAATTACTGTTTATCGTATTGGAGGGAGGTAAAAATTCATTTTCTCTGTTGCTTTACACACTTATATGTATTTACATATGTATGCCTGAATTTAATTAAATATCGATAATTATGTACTGATAATGTGTCAGCGATATGACATAATTAATGAATATTTATTGACTATGACTGATCTCTATTTTAATAGCTGGACTTTTTATGCTCTATGTAAGCAGGCATACAATTTTTATTTAAATTAATTACACATTTTCTGAAATGTGCTTTTAATCCTATGTGCTTAGAATTCTAGCTCCACTTTGACCTCAATTTGTGACTTTCTTTAGTTTCATAAATATGTTTAACCAATGTTGCCACTAATATGAAATATGCCAATATCAAAATAAAAGAAAATCTTCTTTCGACTTTCTGCCAAGCTCTCCCAGTTTTTGCAGAGTCATTAAATATGTGTGTGTGGCCTAGCGTTGTGATGGAAGACGAAGCCCTTTCTGTTGATCAGTTCTGGGGTTTTTTTTGATTACTTGCTTCAATCTGATCAGTTGTTGACAGTAAAATGTAGAATCAATCGTTCTGGAGGCTGGAGCAGCTCATAGTGAATAATTCCTTTCCATTCCCACCAAACACGCAGCATAACCTTTCGAGACGTCAGTCCTGGCTTTGCGACCATTTGTTGAGCTTCACTACACTTGGACCATGACTTTTTTCGCACATTATTGTCGTATTTGATCCACATTTCGTCTCCTGTTACCATTCGCTTCCAAAATGGTTCGATTTTATTTCGTTTGAGCAAAGGATCGCAGATGTTAATTCGGTCCATTAAATTAGTCTTTCACAGACAATTCATGTGGTACGCAAACATCAAACTTCTTTTTGTAGCCAGCCTTTTTTAAATGGTTCAAAACCGTTTGATAACGAATGGTAAGTTCTTTAGCGATGTCATGGCTGCTTATATGATTGTCCTGGTCAATCTCTTCCATAATTTCATCGACTTTTTCAACGATATTTCGAGCAGAACGAAGTGCGTCTTTCACATCGAAATTTCCAGAACGGAAGCGAGCGAACCATTGTTGTGCTGCACGAACTGATACAGCGTCTCCGTAAAGTTTCATTGTATCGTAAACACACTTCATTGCTGGCTTGAGTGGCATTCTTCCCTTTTTTATAAAAAAATTTCAAAATATAGCGAACTTCTTAATTTTTTTCGCTCATTTTTGACCAGCAGTCACTTTTTTCAACTTTCCCGAATTTTTATTTTTATTTTTTTGGTTAAATGAAGCTTAAAATCTCGCCTTTCCAACACTATTTGGTATGACACAATGTAATTGGTTGAAAAAATACGAAAAACCTTTTTCGACTACCCAGTATTTGGCATTTTGGAACGGAGGAACTTTTGGACCGATTTTTTAATGTTCACCTTCAAACTATATCATATTTAACCACACGTTTACTTACTGTCAATTATATATGTAATTGGTATATCCGAACAGCTGTTAACCCGTTCCCACGACAGTCGGGTTACGTAACCGTAACTGACCCGGATTTTTGTCCGGCCAAAGACTGTCAGCGCGGCAGAATTCTTCCGCTACCACAGCAAAACCTACAGGTCACCAGAGGAGTCAGAGATTGTTAAATTAGGTATGTCGAGATTAGAGCAAAGTTAGATTAATGCCACTTGAACTACTAGAGACGCTTGTTCTTTGTGATGCCTACAACTCTTAGCCGTTGTATGAAAAAAAAAAACGCCTAGAAGCTTCCACAAATCTATTAAAGCGGCTAATATCAATTCCACTCAAAGCAAAAAAACACTGTCAGCTTGTCATAACCCTCTAACAGGCGAAACTAAAATCGTGGACAGAAAAGATTGGGATTTTTTTTTGTAGGATAATTAGGCGCTATAAAAAATTTCATCTTATTATTAAAAAAAAATTTTTTTTTTGCTCACAGGTGAGAATAATCTGAAGCCCGCCTCAAGGCAGGCTTGCCATTTTACTTCAAAATAAAGAAATAGGTTGGGTTTCAATTAAAAACTCATTTTATTTAAAAATAAAAGAAAATAAGAAAAACAAAAGAAGAAGTTCAGTAGCTAGGGGAATTCAAATAACAAAATTTATTCAATTTTGTGATAATAGTTTTTCGGAATTCACCAACATAAATTGAGTTTACATTTGTAATCATACTGATCAAAGCGGGCATCCGCGACTGGATGTTCTGCTCTTTTTCTCACATTTAGTTTCATTCCTATGGGTGTTGCTGGTACAAAACTTTAGCCGACCAGTAAGACAATTGAGTTTGTGAGCGACAAACAATTTTAACAGCCTGTCTTCTATATCTGCGAAATGAAAAAAGATAAAAATAAAAAAATAAGATTGCGAGTCTTTGCGTGGATATCGTTAGTACCCATAAGTTCATACTTTAAGTCTATTCCCTCCTTTTGGGCATTGGCAAAAGAGTACGATATAGAATGTGATGAGCAAAATAAGGTATTGTACTTCCAAGATCCAAGATCCGATTGACCTGGTAAAATGACGGTATCGCCTTCTTCGTAGCAAATACAGTGGAGTCACACAAGACGACCAATTTTATTCCCCAAGTATGTGGCTATTTGGCATATACTGGCAAAGATGATGTTTTAATTTTGTATTACATATTTTCTTATCGACGCAAAAGCGAGCAGGCCTTGGAACAAAATCGAACAGTTTGTTACGTTCATCTGACAATTTTGGGATACCATTCCCATCGGATCATATCCCGATTTACCTTTTAAAATCCTCCTGCTTTCACCTCTAAAATACACATATTTTTTTATTGTCAGAATCTGTTTTACAATCATTGTTTCTTGAAAACATTTTTACTCCAATAGCGGATAGCCACTACATTCAAATCATGCGCAAAATTTTGAATGAAAGACATATACCTGTACCTGTAAAACCACCAAAATGGAGATCAGAGTCTTTTTTGCATTCAAATATATTGCTGCGACAGAGGAAAATGCTTCCGGTATTAAAGTAAGTGTTGCTGATCCTACAGGTATAGCATCAATTGAACTTTTATTCAGAGACATATAGGTGGTTTGTATAAATGAATCAGTTGCTTCATTGATTTTCCGAATACACGCTGAAATAGCATGTTCATCTTCCGAAGAGATTTCATCAGATATATAATCGTGGTCGTCCAATTAACCGTCACTGTTAAAATCACTATAATCCTCGCCTATTTAAACTGTTTCCATTAATTGTAGCAACTCTTCATCACTACGTTTTCTTAGATTAAATTTTCTGTCATTTCTATGCTCCTTTTTTTTTAATTAAAGAAATACCTAAGAAAAATTTTGCGTAAATCGGCTAAGTTGAGGCGGTCTTCCTTTTTGTGTTCTTAAATCTCTGAAAACTTTTTATTTTTTGTTAAAATATTTTAACAATATATTTTTTATTACTTAAAACAAAAAAACCAAAAATTCCTCCGTATGAATATTTCTATAGAACACTTTTTATATTAACTTTGTAAATTTTAAAATCGGCGCTGGAATTAATTGGGCTTTAGCACTGAATTTCTGCTTTCAAGGGCCTCTCGGAAGCTTGGTCATCGCAGAGCCACCGTCGGTACATGCGCTGACGCAAAAGTCTTTTGGCCCAAGATAAATAAGACTAGCCACTCCCTAGTTTTGGAGCTTTTAACCGTCCATTGCCCTATTGGCGTCCACGCAGTAAGGCTGGGAGTTCTACCAGACGCCATCTGCAGAAACTGTGTGGAAGAAGATAACTTTGAATTCACTCAACCTTTCCTTCTTGACTGTCCCGCGTTTGGGAGGTCAAGACTTAAGCACTACTTTCAGACATCTCAACGATCTGGCGGGAATGGAAATTAAATGCTAATTTATGGTTCGAACACAGGTGTTGTTACTTTCTATAGCCTCACAAAGGATTACATATAGTAGTCCATGTGCGACCTTTGATCATCCGGATCATCCGAAATTTAGTCGTGATGAGTTTGATATTCACAACTCTATATCTATCCACGCAACTCGATTTTAGGCTAATTTAGATGAACAAAACTATTATTTTTTTATCAACATCTTTCGTAGAAATATTAATAATATTATAAAATACAAATTCTTAATTTGAATTCATAAATTTTATAAAACAATATTTTTGTGAGGAAAATTTATAGGTTAAAACTTTTGGTTCGAATTTATTGCATCATTGTAAAAATTACGCACCGGTAAACACTAATATATTTCATATATGTATATTCAAAATATATATGTTTGTGTGTTTGCTGGCAACACTTTTGAAAATTTCTGCACACATGTTTTCAGCGTCAAGTGTTGACTTGACATCGCACAGGCTCCAAATTCGTATAAAAGAAGAAAATTACAGCGGCGTGGGGAGCGGTTGTGGGTAGCGGAAACAGCAGAGTGTCGAAGCAGCGAGAGTGCCTGACATAATTCATTCGAACTAACAGTAAAAATACCGACGAGCAATATCATAGTTGCACGCGTACCATATGCATGAATATGTGCATGTATGTGTGCACTCACTAAAGTACGTGTACTTCGTTGTACTTGCGCTTGTTAGTTAACAATCTTTTTTTCTGCTGAACAAGCGTTTGAACACTTGCGTGTGAAGTGCAACCACCACTCAGGCAACACTTAAGGGCGGCAATATGTGTGTACACACACTCTTATGTAGCCATATGCGGCTGTGTGTCTGCGCGTTATGCATTTTGTCTTCGAACAACTTCTGATATGTTTTCGAACAACTCGTGATATGTTTTCGGTGTGTGTGTCGCTGAGTGTGAATATGTCGGCCATCATAAATAAGGCTGCGACATTTTTGTTCCCCCGTTCAAGTTCAAGTGATCCATAGCTTCGATTTGTAACTGCTTTGGTTCTTAACCAGCACTTTTCGAGTTAGCTTATCTGTGTTGAAATTTTGATATTTTTATAC
>NW_017537112.1:583006-590042 GCF_001853355.1 Bactrocera latifrons | reverse complement strand
TTAACACCCTGATGACATGTACCAAATATGGGTGAAATCGGTTCACAACCACCACGCGAGAGTATAAATTGTTCGGTGACACCCGAACTTAGCAATTCCTTACTTGTTTCGATTAATTTGAATCATCATGAATTGGGCAAAGTTTATAGTTTTCTCAATAAATATAAAAATTTTGTTTCCAATTGCACATTTGGTCTGCCATTCGGCATCCATTTGATTACTGTAATTTAATCAGCCATCCTATAGTGCTATCAAAAAGTAAGGTGAATTTGTTTATAACATCTTTAATTATGCTTACAAATCATTTTCATGCTCTTCACAGTAATCGTTAACCGATTTTACTTTTGTCAACGCTTTTCCCAGTTGTTGAAACAGTCAGAACAGTGTTTTTCTGCCATAGCCCTTAAAACCTTACTCGATTCTGTTTTTATGAATCCTGCCTAAACGGCGTTTCCGCATTTGTTTTCTAAGATTTCTGAAAGGCCAGAAGTCGCACGTAGTTAAAACAGCGAATAGGGTGACTGTGAAACGTTAAGAGTCCAGTTTTTGGTACAAATCGTGAAGAACTGCTGCAGTTTGATCTGGCGCATTTGAGCAATTTTGGCACCAATCCAGACTCGATGTGTTTGAGACAAACAAAAAAAAAAAAACTTAAACGTGCTTTGTGCTAAGCTAAATGATCTTTCTTATTTTTATCAGCTACATCTCAAAATGTCAATCGACGATTTTCAAACACCAAAACATTAATTTTTGGTCTTGGTCTGCGTCGGTAGAGTATTATAGTTGTCCCGAGGGCGATTCGTCTTTATGCGTTCACATTTATAAATTTTTTTTATGGTTTGAACACCAAAGCCCTTCCACAACATTTGGAAAGTGTCCACACAAGAATACTTATTTTACAAACAAAATTTGAAGCATGTTATTTGTAGAACAAAATCAATCATTCTAAAAATCGAAAAATTGACCTTTTTTGTTTACAAAAACACGTGTAATTTAGGTGTTATTTAACTTGGGAGTATATTAATTTGAAAGCTATCACCTGTCATCCATTTGACAGTAGCCAAAAGTAAGTGTCAATCTGACATGTACCGCTTTGACGTCCGTTTAACATTAGCCATATGACAGCTGATAACTGGCATCTGAATGACAACTTCTATACAACATCCTTCTGACAGTTGTTTAACTTAAATAAGTTTGATATTTGCCATATGACATATGTTTGATAGCTGATATCTAAAAGACATTTGACAACTGTCAACTGTCAGAACTGAGATCTCACACCCGTTTTTTGTTGATTTTTTTTTTTTTTAGTTTTTTAATTTATTGTTTTGATTTTCACCTTAAAAATCTTTTTTTTCGAATTTTTTCACGGACTAGTTTTACTTTCCCTACGTAGTACTTAAAAACATTTATTCACCAAAACACATGATTTCCATTTGTCCACATATGGAGGTGAGTAAATATTTGAAAACTCCCCAAAATCTTAATGTGGGGCTTAGTACGTGATCAGCCCAAAGTAAAATTAATTTACAACTGCATACAAGTATATATTGAGAACCGTAAAAGGAAGCAGTATTTTTTTTTAATTCTCTTTTCAACAAGTGTCACTTTTTAGTGCCCACCATTACTCACCGCTCTCGTAGATAGTGCCCTCATAGTAAATAGCGGATAGTAAAAAGTATGCATTTATTTCTTTTACAATGCTCTTTCCGATTATTTATGGTACAGCCGATAAAGTGAGAATATCGCCTTTTAATGCGCTTCGTAGGAAAAGCTGTCATGGCTTTATATTATATACATATGTATAGTATTACATATATGGTAGTCTTCATTTAAAAGAATATAGTTTTTTGTATTAACTCACTTTAGTTTAATAATTTTACAATTCTTCGCAGGTGGTAACTCTATTACAAAATATATTTACGTAAAAAAATTGTCATAAAGTTGTATGTCTGAATTTCTGACACGCATAACCTTTAATGGTGTATGGCTGCGAAAGTTGCCTTCAGACTCAGAGTGTTTGGGGTCCTAAATCAACACGTGTCTGAACATTCGGAAACTTTTAGTCACTTTGTCGTCATAACGAATCACTGTGATCATGGAGTCACCTCTGACGGCTTCTTCTCAACCCATAAAGCCGTTGGAGGAAAGGGGTAGTGAGCTCCTTTACGGATGGGTCAAAGCTTGGGGGAATGTTGATGGAGCCGTTTACTGTCAAGAGCTCTCTACAAACCCCAGCTTCAGACTTACTATTGCAGTTTCTTCCAGGATGAGATTGCAACCATTAATGTTCCGGAGTGCAGCTTCCTTCGGAGAAGTGACCATCTGCTCTAATAGCAGAGCAGCGATACTAGCCGTGAACTCATTACCAGTACGTTCAGGCCTGGTCAAAGAGTGCCTAATCTTGCTTTCAATAGCGTCGACTGTCTTTGTGAAAAGACAGGTATCGGTGCCAGGCAACAGTAGAATCACAGGAAACTGTAAAGCTGATGGGCTAGCAACAAAAAGCAACCTCGGTAGAGAGGAATCGGGTCGGTGCTCCCGTATCGTTTTGTGTTCTACTACTAGATAGTCTGGCTTCACGGAAGCTTGGCCAACGCTAGGCCACCATCGGTACATACGCTGTCGCAAAAGCCTTTTGATCCAAGATCAATCGCAAGAGATCTAGTAATCTCTTTGCCTCTGTAAGGCTAGCCTCTTCGTAGTTTTGGAGCTTTTAACAGGCCATTGCCTTAGTGGCGTCCACGCAGTAAGGCTGGGAGTCCTACCATTCGCCATCTGCAAAAGCTGTATGGAAGAAGATGAGGTAAAACCTGACCGTACTACTATAGCAATATAGCTGCCATTTAACAGACCTATCCAATTGAAGGCAAACATATTTGTATTTAAAAAATGCATTTCGGAATGGTCTTATTAAAGGTTTTGTGCTTGAATACTTTAATCGCTTATAAAACCGATAATTTTTCGAAAGACTTTTCTTAATTGTGCACAAATTAAGTCTATATGAGAAATATGAAATTCAACCCTAACATGGTCAGTGAAGGTTAACATTAACTTCTCGACATTATTGTTACCAATTATAAATAATCTGTATTTGATTTGCCAAACATGAAAGTTTAGCCTTAAGACATTGAAATTTGCTATTATCCTGTTTACATAAAGGTGCTGTACTAGAACACCCATTCATGCCAATCGGTTAACAAAACCATCAGGATTCAGAAGCATAGGAGCACATTACATATGATTCAGGGTTTTATATGCATGAGTAAATATTGTAGTTTCTGTGGCATAAGCATATTAAATGCATCATGCAACATAATTTGCTTCTTCTTCCGGTGTATTCTAGACACAAATGTATGAAATGGAAATTTGTGCAAATATTTCCGTGGCTATGCATACGAAAAGGATGTTTTTTAGGAGTATAGAAATTTCATCTACAAAGAAAACATATAAGAATTAATGAAATGGCTGGAGAAAATCACATAATGTGGCCACAGAGATTACTTCTTACGAAGACCATTATTCTCACAGTTAATTCTGCTCACTGTTTCCTTTTCATTGGGAGTGCTTTCTAAGTGGCGGGACTCAAACCCAGCACACAACCTCACTAGACGATTGGTATAAAGCCTTATACACATTTATATAGCGAGCCACTTGCTTAAAGACCGACGTCCACTCGCAGTCGCACCTCTGGTGAACAGACGCTGTAATTAGACTTCAGCGAACCCTTAAACCGAATATGTTGGAGTGGTTCCGCTGAAGTTTCCTCTGTTTTAGCCGTGACCCCAAGCTGCACACGGGCTACCGCATCTAACACACGGTTTACTCCTGAATATAATCACTCCTGCCAATAGCTGGTGCTTTGGTCTGAGTTGACAATTCAAAAGTTAATTCCTCTCCCGTCGAACAAAGACCAAACTCTATAAGTCACTCATTATTCCCGTTTTGCTATATGGTGCATAGGCATGGACGATGACAACATCTGATGAGTCGTCGTTACGAGTTTTCGAGAGAAAGGTTCTGTGGCAGATTTATGGTCCTTTGCGCATTGGCAACGGCGAATATCGCATTCCATGGAACGATGAGCTGTACCAGATATACGACGAGATTGACTTAGTTCAGCGAATTAAAAGACAACGACTGCGCTGGCTAGGTCTTTCGATTTAATACCTACCAAAAAGTCGGAAATTATCGGTTTATAACTCTGACCATTTATGGCAACCAAAGTTGGGGAACCACAATGCCTAGAGCCCTGTAAGTCTCTTGAGAGTGGCTAGCAATCAACCTAAGGCGATTCGTCCACTTTTTGTAGTCGTAAAGTCAACAACCAAAATAACTAAATGTAAATGTCAAAAACATGTATTTAACCTGACAGCTGGTTTGACAGCTATATCTCAAGGAAAGTCTACACTTCAAAAACAGACCCTGTATATTTAACTGTACGTCAGGTTATATGATAACATATGCCACTCAAATAATCCGTATGTATAATGCAGTGATTTTTTTACGCCACCATTACCATTTACATACCGAAAACACCTAAAACCGGCAATTTCACCCTGCTCCCACTATTCTCTGCCAAACCACACAGCTACAAAAATCTCTCACAAACTCAACTTTCCTCTCTAACTCCGCTTGCCAACTTCCTTTGTTTTTCTTCTCTGCTATGGTGTTTTATTATCCTATCCTCGCACGCACCGCTTGCTTCTCCGCTGCCAGTCATCTGTCGCTCATCGCCTCATTTCGTAAACATAAGCAGCTTCAACCTGCTGCTTTCGTCTGCTCTTTTGCATTGTAAATAGTTAATGAGCATAACCTTCTCTACTGCTATATTAAATAATCATTTTCATTGTTTCGTTGTGTGCGCCCACGTTTGTATTTAGACCTGCCTAATACAGTCCATACTACGCTCGTAACTCGGATGAGATCGTAAAATTTATGTTATTTATGTTAACGGCGTTAAGCAGATTTATTGCGATTTATTTTTTATTACAACGTCTCTCTTGCAGTGAGAATTAATTTAATGGAGCTGCTGCTGGGTGCTGCCATTATGCTAAATCCTAGGTACATATTTAGGAATATTAAGCAGTGCCAATATATGAATATGCATGAAATGTTTAAGGTGTTGCCGGAATTAGGCAATTTTTTTGTGGCATTTTGATATAGAATCTAATATGTGGTATCTTGGCTGAAGTTAAATCTCTCTTTAAATTTAAGTGTAAGCCAGTTTCTGGAGAAATTATACTTGACAAAACAAATCTGAAGACCTGTAGACTGCATAAAAAAAAAACATGTATTTTTGATGAAGACATATATAGATATCTTACATTTTTATTTCTAGATTAGAATACAATTTTTAATAGTTCGCTACTTTGATGATAAAAACCAAAATAGTGATATTTTGTTTTGATGGTGTGAAACTTGGCATTTAATTATTTTTATCCAACTCGGTATGCAGGGTTTCTTTTCAAAGAAAAAAAAATGTTTTTGTATTTAATGTGAAGCACTGCAATCGATGCAATTAAGTTCGGAATGTAATATCGTTCAAATAGTCTCCATGACTTCTTTTGCACGGACGAATTCGATGAACATAGTTTTCAAGTACTTTTCCACTAAATGAAGTCTTATAGTCATGAATAGCACGTTCAATATTGACTTCTAAAGCTTGAAAAGGGTTTGATTTATTCCTAAAGATCAATTTCTTCAAATAACCCCACAAGTTCAATGGTATTAAATCACACCGATGATTCCACCAGACCTAAAACCAAACCAAACGGTCCATTTATTTCCATTAGCGCCAAAATGTAAGCAACACTTGCCATGTCAAACAAAAGCAAATTTTAGGTTATAAATATTCAGATTGAGTGATGAACAAAATATATAATTTATATTATTATACTTTCACGTAATTTTTTTTTTAATTAACAATCGCAATATTTGTATTTTCTCTAATTTTTGTATTATTTCTGTTTTTTTGGTTTTTATATGCTTTATGCATATGAAATCGGTTCAACATCGATTTTTATATTATTTTCAAAATCTAAACGTAATAAAAATTAACGTTAAATTAATTTAAACTTTTAGCTACAGAGGATTTGTCCAAAAATCGAATTATATGAAACGAAATTTTAAATTAATTACATTTCTTACACCATATTGAATTTATTTATCTATTATTCAGTATTTATGTAGTTGTAAAGAGCTTCCGCGTTATTTAATGACACAGTGTTGGCCCATAATTAAAATTCATT
Organism: Bactrocera latifrons; assembly: GCF_001853355.1. NCBI lineage: Eukaryota > Metazoa > Arthropoda > Insecta > Diptera > Tephritidae > Bactrocera > Bactrocera latifrons. The sequence continues at coordinate 583,791 of NW_017537112.1, read as the reverse complement.
TAACTTTAATATTTATTAATTTAAATTCACTTAAAATGCCCAGCACCAACGCCCACGGAAATGTATCTGGCAGTAATTATGCGTTTAAAATGCACCATCAGCAAGATTATTTGCCAGTTGGCAAGGCTGGCAGTGGTAATTGCTGAACGATTTAACATTACTGATAATTTCAACACTATAACTAACAACAACAAGTGCAGAGGCAGCAAGCACTGTTTCAACAGTCTCATTTTGTAAGCATACTGAGCGCTAGTAACGTTAGTTCTCAGGTATATATTAGATAATTTTGCTGTGACAACGGGATTTGGCTTTTTAATGTTTTTTAAGAATACAAAAATATAAAACTCTTTTTTTTTTTAAGAATAATTATATTTAAAACTAAGTTTTTTAATGATTGTAAAGTAAAACACATCTAAAACAAGTTGGAAGGGCTAAGTTTGGGTGTCACCGAACATTTTGTACTCTCGCATGATAAAGTGATAATCGAGATTTCAGGCGTGGTTGTGAACCGATTTCACCCATATTTGGTACATGTCATCACGGTGTTAAGAAAATATTATATACCGAATTTCATTGAAATCGGTTGAGTACTTCCTGAGATATGGTATTTGGTCCATAAGGGGGCGCCGCCACGCCCATTTTCAATTTTTAAAAAAAGCCTGGTTGCAGCTTCCTTCTGACATTTCTTCCGTAAAATTTAATGTTTCTGACGTTTTTTGTTAGTCGGTTAACGCACTTTTAGTGATTTTCAACATAACCTTTGTATGGGAGGTGGGCGTGGTTAT
>NW_017537112.1:578550-580801 GCF_001853355.1 Bactrocera latifrons | reverse complement strand
TGCATACCGTTATACAAATGAAAAGCTAATTCGGTGAATTTATTTTCAGAAACGTAGTTTTGCCATGCAGTGGCTTAATTATGTGAGCACAAGTGTATAACCCTATATACTCTTTTAGTTTAGTTTAGTTTTAGGACTTACAAACAACCGTTATGTGAACAAAACTATAATACTCTCTTTAGCAACTTTGTTGCGAGAGTATAAAAATCGACTATAAAATATTGAAGTGTGCCTAAATAACATACAAAATATGTTTCTAATTTTGATGTTTCATTTTTTTCCGAGAATCGCCGACATAATTCTTGTCTTGAAAATTTGCTATTGTTCACAACAAAAAATTTTGGCATAAATATTTTAAATTACGATTTTATGATTTCAGTATGCAATATCATACATTTTGAAATACAATGTGTATTTATAACATCATCAACACACACACACACGGCAATAAACTCGTATATAAATCTAAACAGTATGAATTAATGTCTAACAAATTTTAGCATACTTTAAAGGGCATTAAACTCATAGAACTATTTGAACACAGTTGACTAAAATGCCATTGGCATTGAAAAATTGAGATTTCTTGACAGCAGTCAACCGCTGTGGACAGGATGTTGTGGCACAAAGAAGTTGAGTTTGGCAAAACGCTTTCTTAAGACTTTGTTGGTCGGTCAACAAAACATGTATCCAATTTATGCTGCGCATTAATTTGTCAGCCACTTAAAATGCTAACAAATATACATAAATATATGGGCAAAGTTAAATTTGAATATTTATGACATGACCGTAAGCGTTTGGGTATTTTTAGCTTTTAGAATCTCCGCAACTTTCTGATTTACATGTTCCAGCCGCTTACTAAGTGGGTTGGGTGCAAGTTATTTGTCACATGGTAAGCGTTTTCTGACACATTTTCAAGCTGATCGGTAATTAATGAAAGTTTTATTGTGGGGGAAAAGGACCTATGCTCGCACAGTGTTAAGTTTAGATTTGTTTACATATACCGGAGAAAATCGATACTAAAACTGTGTGGTGTAAATATGGGTGTGCAGGGAAGATTCTTAAAAAGTTAGAAGTGTTTTTTGTGGATATTACTATGAAAGAAAATGTAAATAAAAGCCAATGAATTTTGAATATTCAATGATCGATTTTACTAGTTCATTGGAAGTTATGTTAACCTTAATCACTTTCTAGCTTATTCTTAACACTTAAAGTCTGAAATATTGCATTCATAAACAGTTACTAAATTTTCCATACAATATATATACTCGTATTTCCTATTCTGAAATGGTACAGCTATAAAAAAAAGTGATTTTTCTGGCAAATCTTAAAAAAAAAGAGGAATTAGTCATAGCAAAACATTTCGCATTATTTCTCATCGGAATGATTTTTTTGATTATAACAGCTATATTCGATTTGCCATGTGTGAGTGAGTTAGAGAGTAGCGAATCGAACAAACCATAATCGATTTTTAAACAGGCTGCTAAAACTTGTTTGAAAAATCACTTAAAAAGCTTTAAAATTTTATTTTACAACAACAAATTTGTTGTTAGAGCCATTCACAGTAACAAAAAATACAATAAAATTTGGTAGCACTGACGAAAACTGCTTGACAATTTTCAAAACTCTCTCTCATTGAACTCAATTCGCTAACTATGGTTTTTCTTGTCACTTGCAATTTTAAGAAGAGAGCAGATCTCAAAGATAGTGAATGGTGAAATGGCGAATAGAAGACTGTTAATGCTACCAACCCAATTCCAAATTCCTAAGTTTAATACCACTACAACAATTAAATATAACTTATATTCGTTTACGAACGCCATTTACATAGTTTTTGTAGTGAAACCATCCGTTATGTTAACAAATAACGCACTTAGCAAATTTACTTATTCGCTTGTGTGGTCTTAATTCTTCGAAATTTTTATACATTCTTTTCTCGAATTTAATTACTGTCTTAAATTTTTTGTTAATTTTGATTTTAGTTGAAAACAGATATTCAAATTAGGCGATTGGCATAACTGTGGGGATGCTTTTTCCGCTGCTCTTTATCTAACTATTGCTTTACGGAGTTAGCAAAGCATGTTTTCATTAATGTGACTGTGATTTATCGATAATCGGATAATACAGTATCAACCCCTCTTCAAAAAAAAAAAAAAAAAAAAAAAAAAAAAAAAAAAAAATAATAATAATAATAATAATAAGATGTGTATAAGAGACAGAGTTAATTCCTCTCCCGTCGAACAAAGACCAAACT
>NW_017537112.1:552723-576845 GCF_001853355.1 Bactrocera latifrons | reverse complement strand
AAATATAAAAAATAAAATATAATTAAAATACTTTTTATCACCTGTCCTCAAATAAGTTTTCAAATTAACATAATTTGAATTTATTTCCTTTCTTTTCTTATCATAACTCACAGTCAGAGCGTCTTTTACAAGCTGCGCCACCCTAATGCATACCCACATTTGTTCTCTTACATATTTCTATTTTCACCGCTGCTTCTTGATTTCCAACGAAGCGTAGCAAATCCTAACGAACACGAGCACATTAGCTCGATTTTCTATTAGCTTCAGTGAAATTTGAATTTTCTCACACATAAGTAAATTAATAGTCAGTAACACCCCACACACACAAACACACACATGCCTAGCAGCGTACAGAACGCAACTTTTGTTCGTAATTTCAGTGGCTTAAGGCTTGAAGGCGTACAAATCGACTAATAAGTATTTATGAGCATTTTTATTAGGTTAAGCGCAACTCACGTGGAAAATACACGAGAATGACAACAAACAACAACAATCACCTACCACATGCACAACAATAATTGACAGCCACACCGTCAGGTGAGACGTTTTAACTGAAAAATGCTTTCACCATTTAAGCGGATAACAAATGATGCTGCTCCAATTTAAATATTGCCTGCGTGAAAATGACTTAAGAGTATGTGAGAAAAATGGAGGAGAATATATTAAAAGTATTCGGCGTGCTAATAATTAGGAGGCAAATAGGTCATGAAATTCATATGGAGACATGTGTACATACTTACATACATATTTCCATTTAGGTATCTATGTAAGCGCATGCTTCTGAAATTCGTTGGTTCAGGCGTTGAATGTAAGCGTACAATCAAGCAGTCAGCAATTTTTGAAGATTTATGGTAATTGATATTGGTAGGAATATCTCGAAGCAACATCGTTATTGAGAATGCCCTTGACTTTTCCTCTACCACTCGGCATTTTCTATAAAATCACCAACTACAAATATATGTTGTGATCTCTATCTCTGTTCTATTCTCTACACTACAAAAATTATTCTCGTCTACATATGTATATTTATATTTGCATTTTGCTTGTGCTTCTGCTTACTAGCCTGAAATTAAAATTTCTGCCGTCGGCAATTTGCTGACTCGCTGCATTCACTTCAATATCTCGCTTTTCATTCAAGCACTCAACAAAAGACATGCCAGATTAAGAGTGCTGCTTGCTGGTTCGAGGTAAACATAAAGAATGTGCATGGCCTAGTAAGAAAAATTAGGTTTCAAGCCGTTATTCATATTCGACATTGCATTTCTACGCTGTTTGACATCGTGTCTTGTAAATGCCAACATCGCCAGTGCAAAAATGTCTGCCCACCGTTCGACACTAATCTGGCTAGGCAAATTACAAAATCCTTCATCCAAAATGTGACGTATCCTGCGGCAAAAAGTAGGCTGCAGTTACAATACTATAGACTGCTGCAATAGAAACGTAAGTAAAAAAGAAATTCTTCCTCAAATGCATTGTAAAGATAATAGAAGGAGTAAATGTGTGTAAATGAAAACTGTCAGGCGATTAAAATATTGCAGCTGACGAAGTGAAACCCTGTAGAATTTTTTTTATTTTATATAATAATATGCTATATTATGTCATATTTGAGTACATACATATATATAGGGAAGGGAGTTAAACGGTAACTAAATGATTTAGTTAGAAACAAGGATATTAACTGTAATGCTTTAGATAATGTCCTATCTCGTCATTTTGCCACCATAGACCAGCTATATAGTAGAGGTTCCTTTAAATGACTTCGTGTTAGCAAATTTCTCTAAATCATTTCAAAAAACAATCATAAACAAAATTTTTAATGGCAAATCGGCAACAATATATATCAAGCAGAGATCCATTATCTCGCCTATAAGTAAATTCTTCACGTTACCTCGACCTTAGACATATTTTTGCACAACTTCAAGGCATCTCATAGTCAACTAAAGTAACTATATATCAACGTGTTTTGCTTGCAAAGTTTTCGGGATTTGTGTTCAGGAATATATTTGTCGGGTTCTTTAGCTAATTTCATGTTTAAAGAACTGGCATTAAATATTTTTATTTTGATTACTTCACGGTTCCTGTTCTTGAAATACAACTTTGTTTTCTTTATAATAATTAAGTCTGAATTTTTCATTTACCGAACCTCTTAGAAACCCTTTGGTATTCACTTTAACCTTTATTAAATTTTTTATTCTTCTAGAAAGTCTGCGTAGAATGCTCTTTCAGATTTTTTGGAGAAAGCCCAAACCTCTGCAAATATCTACAAGTATTTCGAAGTTTCATAGTCTTACCTTCCTGAACAAATTCACGATGTACCAAACCACGAATATCGAAAAAAAAAACAATGAGCATCATCTATAATATTAGTTTGACAAAAAAGTCTTGCGGTATTTTTATTAAATTTTCAATCGTTCATAAAATTTTTTTTTGATGACTCTTGCCCAGCTCTTGCCCCTTCCTACGGCTGCTGCTATGCCGGTGTCTTTCGACCAATTCAGCGATTTTATCGCAATTTTCGACGACAGGCCTTCCGGAGCGTGGCGCATCTTCGACCACCTCTACACCAGAACGAAAACGTTGAAACCATCGTTGTGCGGTGGAAATGGAAACTGTATCGGGTCCATAAACTGCACAAATTTTATTGGCGGCTTGAGATGCATTTTTGCCTTTATCGTAGTAGTAGTGTAAAATATGCCGTATTTTCTCTTCATTTTGCTCCATGTTTGCGACGCTATAACTCACGAACGACTTAAAAGAAACGACAATCAATCAAACAGGTGTTAGCGCGTGAAATGCGCTTTCCAAAAGCGTATAGCATGACCCGATGCGACGAATAAAACTAGAACTACGTGCTCTCAGCGTCGGTACGGTACTCATTTAGAAACATTTCGATTTATCCCGTTTCATTCCTCTTAAGCTTGCCTGACGATTACCTAACACCATATCTTTCACTTTTTTACTACTTTCGTTAGTTAAAGAGGCTGAAGTTCCTTCAGAACGAGGCATTTCCTCAACGATCTCTTGATCGTTTTTGAAAGCTTTGTACCACTCGTAGGCTTTTGTTTTTTATAAAACTGAACCCCCGTAAGCCTTTTCTAATATTCACAACGATTCCGCACACGAAATTTGGTAAGAAATACAAATTTGTAAACAAATTCTTTCTTTGATATTTTTATCCATTATGGAAAGCGCAAAGCACTTATTATTATTATATTATATTATAATTATTTATTTTCTTAGAAAACTTTTGTTTAGTTATACAATGCAATAATAACATTTTTTCCTTTACAGGTATGTATTCTATTAATATTTGAATTGAGGCCTCTCACATTGGTAAGCTAAATTGTAAATTTATACATATATTAGTAAAATACGTTTTTAATCAGTATTTCAATTTCAACATGAATCCAAAGATACTAATGTTTCCCAATGCTCCTTTTTCCTTGAAAGAACATCATTTCTTGGTCCACAGCGGTTCTCTTCCAAACTCAAACTGATGTTAATGGAAATATGCATTATTGTCAGGATGGGAGAAGTCGCTTGAAAAAATTCATCTTTTACGACTTGGCTTTCAAAGCGTATTGCAATTTGGGGTTGATTCAACGTTTAGAAAAAACTATGATTTTGATTGGAGTTGAGAAAAGTGTAAAATGACAAATTCTGTAATTTTAGTCGAAATTGGGGAAAATATTGCTGGAAAATTAGCTAGAATCGTACACCTTTATCAATGAAAAACTTTTATGTTTTCTGTTTGGACAAAACTTTTATGGACAATTTTGGAAAGGTTCGTGCCTCATTTCTACATATATTTGCTGCTCAAAACCAGTCCAGCTCATAGGCCCGTTGGAGCTTATAATATGAGATAGGGTCATTAAAAGCCATAAAATACAACCATAGCTAAGCAATTGATTGGACGCTTATTTTTCGACCCACTGAAACTTTACTGAATACTATAATGTATAGTTTCTGTTGACCCGTCGAACATTATATAGCGTCATAGTGACACGAATGTGATACGCTGTACATTTTTGACAGGAAAGGTAACTAAAATCTTTACTTCTAAAGCATTACTTAATAATTTAATATTATTTCATAAAAAAGAACAATCTTGCCCTATTTGGTTATTTTCCCCTAAACCTTGATTATTAATCTACTTTGAGGTGTGTTTTCGGCTTCGGTTCACCTTTGCCAAGATACTCGTCCAATTGAACGTCTGTCGTTGGGATTTCGTTCGGGACTCATCGCAAGTAATAATATGTTCCATGACATTCTGGTAGTCGAAAGGCATTGTTTTTGATATTCCAACGATGCGATGAAGTTTGTTAATCGTCGATTCTTAAACACTAATTCCTTTATTTTATTGAATTGTGGATCATCAGTTGATGTTGTTGGCCGTCCAGACCGTCGTAAAGGCGTTCTCCACCCTCTTTGAATTATTTGTACAAATCAGAAACACTTGTCGTGACTAAAAATTATCACCGAAGGAATTTTCCATCATTCTGAACATTTCAGCACCACAAATTTGATCCCACACAAAATTTAATGGCATTTCTTTGTCGAATAATTTTAGTCATCATGAAAATCGCCGAATATACTTTATGTTCTTCAGAAAGACAAGCATGTTTAGTATATGATTGATTATGATTATTTTGATGTGACATTTTACACAGAATTTAATGAGAATACCAACCTAAAAAAATTGTTCGACAGATGGGTTTTCGCGCGAAATTAAAATTTACATGTCTTACTCTTTTTTTTCCCACCGACATAATTTGTTATTATTATATAGAAATGTTCTTCATTTGACGAGATATCTTCACGAAATTTAGCAGAGATTATTACTTAAGACATTGCTACAATCTCAGAAGAAATTGTTCAGATAGGACTACTATGGCATGCTGCCATACAAACTGATCGACCAAACTTAAAACCTTGTATGAAAAACTTTTTTATTTACCAAGGCATCTTCAAGAAATTTCGTATAGATTATCATCAAAGACATCGCTTCAATCTCCCGACAAATCATTCAGAGCGGAAGACTCTAGCTTATAGCTGTCATACGAACTGAATGATCGGAAACAAGTCCTTGTATGAAAAATTATTTTATTTGTCAAAACAAATTCATAGAATTTGGTATAAATTATTAGCAAATTCATCGTTTCAATCTGCCAGGAAATGATTCAGACCGGGGGTCTATAGCTTATAGCTGCCATACACAATGAACGATCGCACCCTAGTGCTTGTATGGGAATCTCTTGTATTTGTCAAGTTATTTTCATGAAATTTGGTATAGATTATTAACAAAGGCATTTCTTCAATTTCCCAACAGATCACTAAGATCGGTAGACTATAGCTTATATCTGCCATACAAAATGAACGATTGGATCAAGTGCTGGAATGTAAAGCTCTTTTATCTTCAAAACAGTTTGCATAAGTTATTGTTCAAAGTTTTTTTTTTTTTTGTTTATAATTATTTTATTATTTTTGTACACATTTTCTTGTGCTACCTACTTCTATAACTATTCTAACTTTTATAAATTAAACAAAAGCATTATTTTTTACACACAACACTTGTGACCATATATTAACCTCTCTCAGTACAGCCAAAAATTCGATACAGCATAAGTGCACATATTTTATTATCATGCCAAGTTATTATTAATGCCATGCCCGGCTACATCCTACGTGTTCGAAGGCAATTTCCACTTTACGCCGTGTTGCATACGTATTACAGAACGCTTAAGGCTTCGTGCCGCTCGTATGTAGTACGAGTGACATGAAGTGTCGTGTAGAATTGAAGGTGCAAATGCAGTCGAACATTGAAAAATGATGAAACGCCAGCACTATAAATGATTTCCACTGACTGCAGCCCCGCACAACCCGCCTATTATCCCATAGAAAGTGCGGAGACGGCGTAGCGAGTAAAATGCGGAGCTGGATAATCGTGCCAGTCATCAGCTTAATGACGTTTGCCAATCGACACTGACATGGCTTATTTAGTGGAAGAGTTGAAATACTTAAATCGATGACTTATCGAGCACCACACACACACACACACATGTATATGTGCTTTGATTGGCAGCTAAACGCTGCTGATCGTTAGTGGATAATACTATTTGCAGCAAATAGAGTGTGTTTTTTTTCTTCTTGTTTTTCCTTTTGTGCAACTTTGAAGGCTGCTTGCAACACTTGCAAAATTATAAAAGCGAATTGCTACAAGCAGTAAGTTGAAAATGAGTTTCTGCTTAGTCAGCTTTAAGATATCAATTTTTTCGGCATCTCTGCTTTTATGCAATTTATTTATTTTTTTCAATATTTTACGTTTGCTCACGCCTTTATTCACGCCTTTTAATCTTCTCAAGCATACCAGCGCGCCAGCCAGCTAGTCTCGACTATCCAATGCGCTCGCCTACCAGTCCAGCGCTTTACCGAATTGTAAATGTGTCAAGCGTGCCTTCACATACACGCACATAGGCACACATGCATTTTCTTTCTACTTGCTGCCTGCTGTGTGCGTTCCCATGACCTTTCCCATGCCTCTCCGCCGCCGCTGCTGCTATTGTTATCACTTCGTTCTTCATTTCTTTTGTTCTCGCCTTCTTTTGTTTCAGCGCAAAACTTATAAAGTTTCTGGTCATGCTTCTTTTGTGTTGTTGTTGTTGCGGTTTTGCTGCTTTTGTGTATGTTACACGCCCGCCGGCAAGTCCTCCAGCACACACACGGCTATAAATAAAGCGTGGGTGTTCTAAATCAAATGCTATCCACACATTTGGCAATCCGTTTGAATGGCGCACCGTGGCGTATGCGTAACTTCCGCGTGAACGCGCCTGGCTGCGTTGCATTTTTACATATTTGTACAACCAATACATACATATATTACCTATGTACATACGTTGATTTATGTTTACTTGTTTACACAGTTATACTGCCGCATGCCGGCTATTTGCCTGTAAATCTTCGGCGCTGCAAATATTGTCATAGTGTCAAGTGAATTATGTAAATAAACAAGCGCATAATACGCGTTAAGCGTACGCAAACGAAATTCAGCGATTATTTTCCCTCTTTTAAGCTTTGTTTCTTCGTTTGTGTTTTTTGACAGATTTTAGCTTATCTCTACAGGCTTAGCTGCTTGAAGCGCCTTTTGAGGCGCATTTCATGGAAGAAAAGTAAAGTCTTACTTACTTAACAACTCGTTAAGTTGTCTGGTAGCTGAAATTTATAAAAAATATTTTCGAGATTTTCGGTTTGGGAAAATAATACTTAGTTTGAAATTCCTCAAATTTCTGCGGCATATTAGGCAGGCTATGGTTTCGAACTCTGACTAAGTATTTTTTACAACCAGCAAATATTTATTTTATATCAATAATAAGTATGCTGTGATCTTTCTAATCTTTTTCTTTGGCTCTGCAACGGTGGGTCGGTCTGAGTCGAGTACGCAAAACTTGAAGTGAAGAAGCTCTTTCCTGGCGCATCATTTTTCATGTATCTGTTCCCCAATTGCTTACCGATCTCAAAGTGGCGCCTGCTAGATAGATTCCTCAACGATTTATGTCCAGGATTAGATAGTTGGTGAGATTTATGCTTGTTTCGCTGTTGACAAAGTCCTTCACTTCTTCAAATTTAAAGCCTGCACCTATGGCCTCTTTCGCTTAATTTTTTAGGCTGGAAAATGCTGAATTGACGGCTTTGTTGTAGCAGTAGTAGCAGTATACTTTAAGACTAGACAGTGTCACTTCCGTTCAGATTAGCGGTGTGTATTAGTTTTTCCAGCAATAATATCACTCTATCTAAAACTTCGTTTGGTATCGAACGTATCGGAGTAATTGCTTTTGATTTAGCTGATGGTTGTGTTCACCGTCTTTCTGAATTTCCGCAAAAGTTGCGCAGGAATACCAAATTTATACATGGCGTTGCATAGGTACTTTCTGTCAGGGTCAAAAATACGATGGGTGTCGATATCTTTGTCGGGGGTGTCTTCCAGGATTTGACGTATTGTAAAAATCTGGCTTATGATGAACTTGCCAGGCCTAACGCCCCACTCATACCGTCCAATCAGTTTCTTAACAATATACTTTAGTCTTCCCCACAATACTGTCGAAAGTTGATGTTAGCAGTTGTTGCCGACAGAATTAAACAGTTTTGCAAGTAATTCTTGGTCTGGGTCGAGTGGAGCGCCGGTAATGTTGCAGCGGATTCTTCATCATCCGTCGCAGCAGTGTTGTTATTATTTAGCAGTTTTTGCACTCAGTCCGCCTTTCTCTTTATTGAAAAGACGTCCCCAGTACTTTTTAATACCGGTATATACATATATACATATACACAGTATGTGATCCAAACTGAATGCAGAATCTCTAAACTCTTAATATTCTGCCAGACTCAATTTCTATTGCGTCGGTGGAAGAATTAGTAAAATCTTCCTTTTACGTTTCTGCTTGGTACGTGTGACATCTGTTTTGTCATGACAGTCCAAATCTTGAGAGAATCGGATTACCATCATAAGGTGAGGTGCCTTTTTCCAGTATTTGTTGTTGTGTGATTGTTGCTGATGTTGGTTATCTTAAGGCATTTTAAGCGACATATCTCCAACGCCAAGTATATTGGATCAATTGAATAATTCACCACTAGAGTTTTTTAAAAGAAATTTTGTAAAAGTTGTATTAGCTGGAGATGTTGCGTTAAGTGTTGAGCTGTGGTTGCCGCCAATGCTTGACTAAATAAACTCGGATGTCTCTGTCCATAAGTAGGCTTAACAAAAGCGAACAGTCCGTTGCAGCTGCACCAATAATACTTTTTGTTAATTTATTTTTACTCAAAATTCGCACAAAGCCAGTGAATTCAAAAGGTACTTCTTCTGTTTCAATATTAATGCACATCTTGCTGTATTTGAGTGTCACTTCGTCGGTATTTTTTGCCATACAGCTCCACAAATTCTTAATGTGGTCTTAATATAGGGTAGTTGAAAAAGTCTTTTCGTATTCCTAATCAAATTTTAACTTATTATGTTTGCAATAATAAATTAATAAAGAAATATCTACCGTTTTGGTCGACCATTTTTTGTCATTTCTCCGCTAGAGAGTTTCTCGGCGAAAAACTACAACAAGCTATTTTCACAGGCTTTTCTTGAAACCAACTTTACTCCATTAAGGGAGTTATGGATTGACCGACACAAATGGTAGACCAATGCTGCCTAATCAAAGCTATGTGGTGGACGCATCAAAACTTCCCAACCAAGCTCTCTCAGTTTTTGCCGAGTCATCAAAAAACTGTGTGTTCTAGCGTTGCCGTGATGGAAGACAAAGATCTTTCGATTGATCAGTTCTGACCGTTTTTTGTCGATTGCTTGCTTCATCTTATCAGTTATTGACAGTAAAATGTACAATCAAATGTTCGACCAGGCTGGACCAGCTCACAGTGGATGATTACATTCCAATCCCACCAAACACGCAGCATAACCTTTCAAGGTGTCAATTCTGGCTTTGCGACCATTTGTTGAGCTTCACCACACTTGGACCACGATCTTTTTCGCGCATTGTTGTCGTATTTAATCCACTTTTCGTCTCCTGTTGCCAGCCGCTTCAGAAATGGTTCTATTTTATATCGTTTCGGCAAATAATCGCAGATGTTATTCGGTCCATTAAATGTTTCACAGACAATTCATGTGGTACCCAAATATTTATTTATTTATTTATTAAGTTAGTTAAGTCTATGAACATTAATTCTTACAGACAAATGGAGAATTAGGCTGCAAATTAGCATTCTAAAATAATTAAATTAAAAGTACATAAGTAGTTAACTTAAACTAAAAAACAGAATTAAGGGTATTTATGAATTATACCCTAGAGTGAGAAAAATCAAGATGAACTTTCTCGGAAATCGAGTTAAACTCACGCATAGCACGCTTGAGAGGAGCATATTCTGCAATGTTAGTACTTTCTTTTTTTATAAGCAATGAGCGGAGGGCAAATTTATGAAAAATCTTTTGAACACGCTCGATCCTATTAATTGACGATATGTAATGTGGTCTCCAGATGAACACTGCATACTCCAAAATGGACCGAACAAAGCATGTATACAGTAGTTTGAACATGTAGGGGTCGGAAAAATTTAAAGCATTGCGACGGGCAAAGCCGAGCACAGAGAATAATTTAGAAGTGATATAGTTGAGGTGACTACTGAAAGAAAATCGGTTGTCAAAGATTACCCCAAGATTTTTGATTTCTGTAACGCATTTTAGGATGCAATTAGAAATATTGTAACTTGTGGATAAGATGTTATGTCCCCTACCATAAGAGATCTGAGAGCATTTATCTAGATTCAGAAAAAGTTTCGATTTCAGGCACCAATCATAAAAAGCATCAATATCACATTGAAGTTTGAATACATCTTGAGAGTTTTTGATTATTGCAAACATTTTCAAGTCATCTGCATATAGTGGACCAAAGACGCTTCCTTGTGGTACTCCTGAGGACGCAATGAATGTATCAGATGACACTCCATCAACGCTGACAACGCATCGTCTATTGTGCAGATATGATTTAATCCACTGCAAGAAATCCGAGTGAAACCCTAAAGATGATAATTTTTTAATTAGAATATTGTGTGAAACTTTATCAAAGGGTTTAGAGAAATCTGTGTAGACACAATCTACCTGAAATCCAGCAGATAATGCCTACATACAATATTCGCTAAGAACCGCTAAGTTTGAAACAGTGGAGCGCCCAGAGACAAACCCATGCCGATTGATATTAATTATTGCTTTTACTGCAAAAAATAATTTATTTTTAACAGAATACTCAAACATTTTCGAAACAGTTGAAAGTTTACAGGCGGAAGCCCATCCAAATCCAATTTGGGAGAATACTTAACATCATAAATAGCCTTGGCGATATCATCCTGTGAAAGACACAGTGTGCCGAAATTTATGGATGGGAAGTTATTAGCCGAGGAAGTGGAACTAATACACCAAGGCAACTTATATGGTTGTGTATGTTTGAGCGGGATATTATAATGACAAAATTCCTTAATTGATTTCTTAAAAATGGAGAAACAATTAACTGTATCTAGTCCCGAAAGGAAATCATCACATCTAATCTCACAAAGCAGATTATTGAGTCGTTCAAAATCACAAAATGCAAAATTAAACACAAGCCAGTCAGTAGGTTTAACAGGAGCAAAAAGATAAGTATCCGCCTCAAACGCTAGCGGAGAATGATGAATGCCGGAGTAATTGAAGAGAATCCGTCAAGAAACCTAAATTTTAAATTCTCACTGAAACAGACTAAGTCAAGAAAACGATCGAGACTATTTGAATATGAGTTGATTTGAATCAGATTGAGACTAAGCAAGCTATCAATGAAAAATAACTCCTGAGAAGACGAAACATTGGAGGGAATAAGAGCAGGCCTATAGGAAAACCCATACCACACAATATTGCTTAAATTAAAGTCACCCAGAACACAAATATTATTCTCCTTCACTTATACAACTCTAGAGGACTATTAGGAGGGATGTAAGAGACTACAATGAACAGAGCGTCATTGATACAAATACATAGTTGGTCCAGAATAGAATCATCATTATCAAGCATAATTAAACGAGGACGATATTTGCGATGAACTGCTAGGAGAACACCACCATGTCTTAAACAGCCAGCTTTTTCATGATCTCTGTCCTTACCGAAAGCGTAATAGAGATTTGAATCAAAATATTCACTATCAAAGTAACTGGAATTCTGCCAAGTCTCACAAATCACGATAACACCGAAATCCAAATGTGAAGAAAAGTTGCGAATAATATTTGATTTACACCTAGTACCCGATAAATTTTGGTAGTACACTTTAAGACAGGAGTCAGTTGAGGAAGGTGACGCATGAATAAAATCGTGATTAACGGGCGCATCAACTAATCTGCAGCGCTGTTTTCCCCTCCCTATGGAAAAAGCTTAAAGCGACGCAACTTAATGCCAGAAGGCCACACCGAAGAGGAGAAACGGCATTAAAAAAAGATGGGCACACACCTAACTTAAAGTTTATTCTCTTAAGATTATTAATATTAGTATCTTTCTTAACTAATATATATCGACGTTATTTTGTAAATGGTTCAAAAACGTTAGATGATGAATGCTAAGTTCTTTAGCGATGTCATGGTTGCTTATATGATGGTCCTGATCAATCTTTTCCATAATTTCATCGACTTTTTCAGCGATAGTTCGAGCAGAACGAAGTGCGTCTTTCACATCGAAATTTCCAGAACGGAAGCGAGCGAACCATTGTTATGCTGATACAACATCGTCTCCGTAAACTTTCATTGTAGCGTAAACAAAATTCATTGGTGGCGGCTGTGGCAGTTTTCTCTTTTTATACAAAAATTTCAAAAAATAGCGAATTTCTGCATTATTTTCATTACTTTTTGAGCAGAGTAATTTTTTTTTTCAGCTTCACCGAATTTAATTATTTTTTTGGTTAAATGAAGCTTAAATTCTCACACTTCCAACACTATATGGTATGAGACAATGTGATTGGTAGCACTGCAGATATGCGCATGCAACGATATCTATTGACAAAATGCGAAACGACATTTTCGATTACCTAATATTACGGATTTCTATTTCGATCGGCGTTAGTTGTCAAAATTGTTGTTATCAATAATGATGAAATTTTTAAATAACCCACTCAGCGATACAATCACTTCGGTGGATTTTGTTTAATTTTTTTTTTTTTTTGTTTTGGATTTTTCGCCCACACATAATCGCATAGTAAGCCATATTAATCTCAATAAAAGCGATAAAACCGTTATTCGGTTTGCAATTTGTCAGCGCGAATTCCAAACAATACAAATTATCTGCTATTGTGCTCATAATTTACTATAATGGACCCATCCGCTGGTGCAAGTTTAAACGGAAAATTTATGCAATCACAAAGTGTGAACTTCGCAAAAACCCATAAAATGACACACACTTGCGCACACAAATAGATAAAAAAAAAACATACAATGACATTATTTGGAGCAATATTAATGCACAAACTTCAAATAAATTATGACACAAGCGCTGCGCTGCGCACACTTTCCATTAAATTTATCAACAGTACACACGCAAACAAACACTTATTTCACACACATATACACAATTATTTAATATACACACACACACTGTCATTGTTGGCACTTTTGTCACATACATAAATCCCAGAAATGCAGTTGGATGTGAAGCGCGCTTCAACTAATTTGTGCACCGTTATAAAAGTGATGCATGTACGCTTGTGTGTGTTAACAACTCTTGCCCGCGTGTGTTGGTGGCTCCTGTTTTTTTTTTAATAAATTTTTTGCGGTGTATTTGTGGTGGCGACAGTTGTGAGCTACGTGCGAGCAGCACCAAATTAGACGCAGCGAGTGCAGCAATGCGAAAAATACAAATTGCAACAATAGCAATAACAATAGCAATTAGAAACACCAGTTCTGCAATCGCGGAACAGCAAAGAAATTCATAACAACAACAATGGCAGCCGAAAGTTAAGTAATGCCACAATGAAAATGCCGTAAAAATGAAACAATAAACCATAAAACCACGTGACCTCAATTAAACCGCATGTTTTTCGCATTTTTGCATTCTCTTATTTTCTTGCATTCATTGCGGTTGCCTTTATTTGCTTTATTATTGTTTTTTTTTTCAAGCCACTTCGAAGGTAGTCAAACGGTACATGCACACAAGAGCACACACTCTCGTATGCCACCATGTATACACACTCATATTTATACGACTATATATGTATAAGTGTCTATTTGTATGTAAGTGCGTATGTCAGGCGCATCCTAAAAGCAGGCAACGCAAATACGGCATCACGCAGCTGTGATTTGCATCACAAACTCGCTAGTTTCTTGTTCGCTCTCAAGCATGTGTGGCACATTTGCGGTTTAGTTTTGAGTACCCTGTAGGACATTTATATTTTTTTTATGGTCTTTTTAAAATTTATTTTCAAATAAATCAACTCGTGTTTAAGCACTGTGATATCACTTAACGTATCCTCGTGTCTTTTCATTGAATAAAATTCACTTATTCTGAAAGACAATGCTTCCAAGTAATTTTGAAAATATTTAGATAAAAAAAATTTTTGTTTATTTTTCTTGAAATATTTATTATTGTGTACATCAAGTGATAGTATATTTACAAATCCAAGACATAATTTCAATAATTTCACAATTTCACCATACAATTAAAACTTTGCTCTGAAATTAAGCTTATGTGTTTTAAAAATTTATTTCGAGCATTTAAAAATTAATATAAATAACTAAACAGTATTTCTAACATGAGGAATCCCAGAGCATGCTTAAATCCAGCGATGCTAATTTTCTCTCGAAACAACTCTGTCCTAGATTTACTAGTATGTATTTATTACTAAATTTTTTAAAGCGAATTTCGTACTGATTTACATCTGAACATTCATTACTGCAATTAGTCTCATATATGTATGCACTCTGAACTATAACTTACTTAATGCGCACAGCTAGTTAAACAGACTAAAAAGAGGTGATTTTTGGAAGTTAAAAAATTTCACTGATTTCGAACTTCATAAAAAATTATCGATTTCAAAATGAATTTGTGCCTACCGTCAGAAAAAAAAAATTACAAAAAAAAAAAAAAATAGAAACTGACGGCGATTAAGGGGCCACTTCAAAAAAAAAAAAAAATTTAAATTTTAAAATTTTTTGCTTTTTCGATACTGTATATATTCAAAAATATCTTGTGAAATTGGGAAGCTCGTATCTTGAATAGTTTTCGGATTACAGCGTTCTAAAGAGCGACCGCTCGGAGGTATAATCATGCATATATGAGTGAAACTAAATGCGTTTTTCTCGAAACGATATTTTTCAAAATTGCTGACATCATAACTCAACGAGAAATTGACCGATCGACTTCAAATTAAAATACATATACTGAATACATTTGCTATACAATAGGCTACGATATTTTTGATTGTTTGAAAATTGTCAATTTGACATTAAAAAAATAACCTTTTTTTTCGTAAAAGAATAACCTTTTCTTTTTTTCAAAATGACGACATTTTCTTTATATTTGATATTTTTCAAAGATCGTAGTTCACTGTATAGAAAATATATTTAAGTTTAATAAACATTTTGAATTTTTTTGTTTCAACTACTCAGTCGACCGGAATCATGCCAGCAGTTGAGGCAGATAGCGCATAACTCCGTTAGTTTTCAATATTTTTGTAAAAAAAAAAAAATTTAATACAACTAAAAATATACTTAATTACGTCCATAGAACGTCGAAACATTTATTCTAGTACTTTCTTTTAAAAAAATTCACGAAAATCGCCTAATTTTTCATGCGTCACACTGGTATAGCCCCTTAAATATAAGTTGAATTTTGACTAAATATTGGCGTGCCAAAATTGCATTTTTAATCAGATCAGAAAATTAGTAGGTCATTGTATGGAGAACTAGGTATATACAGAACCTACTGAAAATATTTGATAGTGGTCGGATCATTTATATCCTGGGCATTAACTCAGTTTAGAGAAAACTTTATTACAGATACATGAAGTTAATAAGCTGGTTGAACTGAGCGGCTACACTTTAGAAGGCTGTAACTCATTTTTTTAATATATTTAAAATTTCAGTTTTTTAGTTTTAGGGATACAATTTTTATTTTAAGTTCACACCAGGGATGGCCCTTAGGCATGTCATATACGAATATCAGCTAAAACTCTAGAGAGAGCTTTAAGTGGTTAAATGTTTTTCCTCGGGTAAAAAGCAGCATTTTTTAGCAATTTTTTCTTTATATAAAAAAAAAAAACAAAATTTTATTAGAATTTTTCATTGTTACCAACACACAGTTTAAAAATAATTTAAGAAATTATTGGAAAAAATATTTTAAACTCGGTTGACTAGTTTTCGAGAAATTAAAAACTTCAAAAACAATGTTTCGAGGAAAACGCGTTTAAAGACGACACACTTATCCTAGCTAGCCTCGACCGCACAAGGCTGTATCTCCGAAACTATTACTCGAATCACCTTGAAAATGTAGGACAATATTCTAGAGGTGTTGTGGTGTGTTTGAAACCCGTAAATCCATGTAATGCCTTAACTTAAGCTCCGACCTAACCGTACGATTTTACTCAAGACCGCTCAGTCAATGCTTACCAAGTTAAGGTGGTAGTGTGGTAACTTATGTCTATTTTCATGACTTCGTTGGAGGGTGTTTTTTTTATATGAGTTATCTTGAATACATATTATTATCTTTTACATATTGAAAATATGAAACAAAAATGTATGTGAAAAAATTGTATACTTTATTACTATTATTATTGTCAGCCAAAGTTGGAACCTCCAAGAAAAATCCTCCAAAAAAAATGCCCGTGGGTGATTTTGGCTCTTGATGTTATCTGAAATCAAATATTCTTGATCATTCTTAATCTATAGACATGTCATTCCTATAAGTCTGTAGAACAGCCTGTTAAAATTTGAAAGCAATCGGTTCAGTAGAAAAAAGTTAGGACCCAGGCTGACCAGAAAACTATGTTTTACTATGTTTTGAGAAAAACGCGTTTAAAGTCAGTTGACCTTAAAAGTTTGACTCTGAGGCGCTCTAGGAAACTCTTATAATGAGAAATATCTCGAATTTCTGTTGAAATTTTCATAGTATAATTTCAAGACATTGTACTTTCAAATTAAGCAAAAAATTCGATTTTTGAACCCAAGTTACCAGACTACTACCTTATATTAGTACATTCGAGAAATACTTTAGCCTTTCTAATTGGATTTTCCAGATTTTAGTTATTAGCCATTATCTCTTTTTGGGAATATATGTTGCTTGCTTTCAAATGATGTTTTGCTCCATTTGCGATTCAAAGGAAGCAACAGTAAGGATGACCCAAACTACATATGTATACCGGCAGATTCATATGTAACAGTGGTGTGACTCAACAACTGTAACTCTAATTTTTTGTCTATCAAATCCTTGAATCAACTCCAAAGAGAAAGTGTTAGGCATACAAAAAAATGTGTAGACCATTAATGAACAACTACAGTAGGATTTAAATATAAAGCACCTTAGTATAGCGTGGAAGCGTTATCGAGTTGGTCGTTGCTAATTATGAATGACAGAAAAGATATTGATTGAAAATCGCTATTATTTTGCTTCAGGGGTTAATGAATAGACATACATACATACCATTTGTCTTAAATAATTAAAGAGTAGTCATTATTAGCTAGGACTGGCACCTATTTTTACGATTCCGCGGGGAAACTATACACTGGAGGTTAAAGCACGCTAAGAAAGCGTCCATATATATTTTTTTTTACAACAGATTTCTTCCAGAAGTAATTATTATTATGAACTTGCATATAAAGAAATTGTGAACTGTAGAAATACCAGAACCAATATAGAACCTCAACAAGTACCAAAGTCTAGAATAACCATCCCAAAGTATATAAATTCAGTATTGAAATAGGAGTGACCATGCGTTGCATATATTCACTATGTTTTATCGCACTCATTTTCTTTTACTTACTTGAATTGTTTTTCAAATGAATTTTAATTTATTCCACTGCATGTCCAATTTGGAATAAAAAATAAACGTAAAATTGCAAAACATGTTTACGAATTTGAAATTGCACAAATAAAAAATTGTTTTCACATTCATTTGACGTGAAATTTGCAATTTGCAGACTAAAACAAACAGTTTTTAATTTCACTGCGGTTATTTGATTTTGATTTCATTTCTTGTTTTCGCTTAAAAATGTTAATTAGACTGAAACCACTAACTGCATTGAGCTCAGCACATTTGCCGCCGATATTAGACACATGCACACACACATAAAGCATGCAACGAAATGTAGACTCTAGCATACACAGCGGCGCTCGACCGCCTGTGAGCGTTGCAATCAAAGTCAAGCAAGAAAAAGTCATGCGGAAATAAAACAAAAAACGCAAAGAAAGTACTCGTAGTGTTGCTGGCAAGTGTTTCGAAGAATTTTCAATTTTCTTTTATCAACACAGCATTTTCGGTTGTACACTTTCAATTTTAGCAATTCATTTGCTGTCCAACGCAGCGAAAATGAACAATAAACAAGGCTAAGCTAAATTAGTGGCAAATGGTGCAACCGAAACAAGGCAAAAAGAGTGAACAGAGGAAAATAACAGTTTGTTTCTTGACTGGCATACTAACAGTGGTTGCGTTAGAAGTATCCACTAAGTGGTGTTAATGTGTTTTTTTTGGGGGGGACCAGATTTTTATGAATTTTTATTATTGATTACCAGATTTTGGCAGCTAATCAGATAATTCTGACCTCTAAAAATTTAGTGGTATTTTTTGAAAGAAGTTCGTATTTTTTAATGGCAACCCTACCACAAAATATTAGGATATTAAAAAAAATAATATAATTGAAATTTATTTTTTTAATGTTTTAGCGTTACACGTTACATAATAAGATTGTATAAAAATTTGAAATGTATAAATAATATGAAAAAATATGTTGGCAACCCTATCACAATTTCTTGTTTTTTAAATATCGTCTGTGCACTGCATTTAATTTGTACATATTCTTAATGATTTCACATAAGTTTAATTTTTTTAAGGTGTTAAATGGTAACCCTGGTATATTACAAAATTAATTTTTCGTCTTTTTGAATACTAAATAATTAATTTCTTAATAGCGGTATGTGTTAGTTAAAATCAGTTTTTCAATAGTTTAAAAATTATCTTGGCAACAATTTATTATATTTTAAATATCGTTTGTGCACCACATTTTATTGGTTTATATAGCATATATTTTTAATGATTCTACTAACATTATAGTTTTTAAGTGATAAATGGCAACCCTGGTATAGAAAAATTTATTATTTATTTTCTTTAATTTCAAGTAAAAAACACAAAGTTGGAAACTCTATAAAACGTATATTTACTTTTGCTCTTCGGTATATTTTTTATACTTTATTAGTTTTCTATAATATGGAAAACCTAAGTTGGCAACCCTGTTACAAATTTTTTTTTTTTTGAATGAAAATTGGTGTTACGCACTTGATTGCTTTAACAGTTTTTTAAATAAACTTTAAAAATATTTACTAAAAATTTTACTTAAATTTTTATTAAAATAAAAAATTAAAAATTTTTTTACAAAAAAGTGTTTAAAATCTTATTAAAAAAAAACTAAAAGTTGCATTAAACCTTAAAAAAATCACAAAATTTTTTAGTTAATTTTGTTTTTTTTTTTTAAAGAATCACTTGAAAAAATAATTATCAATTTTATTTACCAAAAAAAGTTAGTAAAAGTATTATTTAAAAAAAAACTTATAAAAATTGTATTAAACTTAAAAAAAATACTAAACATTTTGCTCAAATTCTTATTAAAAAATAACCAATTAAGAAAAAAATTAGAAATTGTATTTACAAAAAAAAATATTAAAAATTCAGGAAAATCTTAACAAATTAATATTTTTAAATATAAAAATTAAAAAACTTTTTTTTAATTATGCATGTACATACGTATATTTGTACGTATGGAAATATATGTATCCTGAAAATTTCCAAAATTTTGTAAATTTTTCTTGACGACTGCTAGAATGTGAATTTACCTTGAAAACGTCAACAAAATTCACATAAAAAAGTAAAAATAATTTCAGCAGCCAAATGCACTGTGCGCTTGCATAAAATAGAGTAGGGTGTGTAAAATAAATATGAATTTGCAAAAGTCGCTCGGCGTTTCTGCGCTGATTGCAATGATTGTAGGATGCCTACCGCCGCCGTGGCCTGCCTAGCCCCACAAGTTTAACGATGGTCTGTAGTTTGTTTTTGTTTTTTTGAAAAAAATACTTCTCGCAGTTGCTTTGGTATTTTTTTGTTGTTATTTTTGCTTATTTGCGCTGTAGAATATTTCGTGATTATTTTGTTGACTCAAAATAATTCTGTCGAGTCGAAGCTTTGCAGCGGACATGCGGAGTTTTTATGCAGCTTTAACTATTAGTTTTTGCTTTTTTTGTTTCACTTCGTGTGCCGAAGTCGAAGCNTCGTGTGCCGAAGTCGAAGCTTTGCAGCGGACATGCGGAGTTTTTATGCAGCTTTAACTATTAGTTTTTGCTTTTTTTGTTTCACTTCGTGTGCCTCCCACCGAAATGGGCAAAGCTGTAGCAGTTTGGCATGAGGATGCCTGCGCGAAGTGTGGCGCCTGCCACTTCTGCCACTCACTTGCCGCACGTTTTATTCGATATTTAAATATACATACATCATATATATACACTTCGCTTTAAATTGTGTGTTGTTGTTGTAAATTATATATAAATATCTACTCGTTACTGTTTCTGCTATCCGTAACATAGCGCAGCACAGCATAACATGGCATAGCATGGCTTGGCATGAAATTCACTTAAGCATTCATGATGACATTTCGTTGCGTCGCCCCATTTGTTCGCTGACTAAAAAAATCGCCGCTGGCTTTTTGTTTGCTCCCCTTTTCGAACGGCACACAGTTTTTGGCTTTCGCTGTTTCAACGGCAACAGACGCCTCCGTTTTTAATTGCTGCTGCAACAGCGCGAAAAAGGTTAATTTTGTTGTGGTTTCGTGTTTTTGTTGTTGTAGGTCCGTGCTTTGTTGTTGTTTTGGTTTCGCGTTTTTTTGTTGTGTTAGATTCTTGCTTTTGTTTTTGTTGTTGTTGTTGTTGAATATTCTTCTTTTGTTGTTGTTGATTCGCGTTTTTTTGTGGGGCCATGTTTTTTTGTTGTTGTATGTGCACGTCTTGTTATTGTAGATTCGTGTTTTGCTGTTGTATATTCCCATTCTGCATATGGTTGCTTCTGCTTTCGCTGTAGCGCATTTGCCTGCTTGTTTGTTTATTTGTGGTGATTGTTGTTATTTGTGTTGTTGCTTTGGTTTTTGTTGCCGTGGAAAGTTGAAGGCCGCAGCGGAATTTTAAGCCACTCTTTGTCTTCCCCTCACAACGCCAACCAACGCACACTACTTACACGCCTAGTTTGACCTCCTCTCACTTACGCTTTTCACACGCCTGAAAGCCTTTCAAATGTTTTATAAATATGTGCTTGCACATGTGTGAATATGTATGCGTGTGTTTTTGTGTGTAAATATGTACTATAAGCATATTTTTGGTAAATTCAAAGTATTTTCTTTTTGTTGATTTTTAACAGCGTTTACGTTCATTTCTCGGCTGTTAAAAAGTCATTTCTGTGTATGATTGTGTGACTGTATACTTATATTTGTGTTTTTTTTTATAGCAACGTTAAACTCTATTTCAATTTTTGCTCTTTATTTTGCTATTCAAATTCTAATTGTTGACTCTTAATTGCACTTTGTTGAGATTGGACATGGCAAAAGTCGATTAAACGGAATTTGTTGAGGTTAGGTTGGCGAAAATGTGATTCGGTTTTGTGTGTCTGCATGTGTGTAGGCTAGTGTAAATTGGCGTAAAATTTTCGCTAATTGAAACGAATGTAGCTAATTATCTTTGCGTTCAACTCTCGCGGTCTATTAATGAATTTTAAATTAAATTTACTTTAATCGATAGCCATTAAAATAAAAATGTTTAGAAATTATTTGAGGCTATGTTTTCAACATAAATACGATTTCAAATTTATATATATAACAAATTTTTCTTTTATTAATAAGCTTTCATTAACCACAATCAAAAGCACTGCTTACTTCTTGGGTTAAATGGTAGCCATACATTTGATGAATGTAGGATCCTCAGCTGCAATGTCAACGCAGCAACGCTTTTGCGATCGCTACAAGTCAACGTTTTAGCATTAGATTTAGGTATTTTGCTACGAGTCTAGCATTGACCTGCTTCATACCCAAAACATTAACCAAAATGTGTTGAGTCGATTCAGGAGCGATGTTGATGTACTTTGATGTCTCTCCGATGCCAACACGTTAATTTTCAAGCACTGTTTCTTGAATTTCTTCGATGTTATCGCATTAATATTGTTCACCGACAGACACAATTTTCGCGTCGTAAACAAACAGCTACCTAATATACACTAATTGGCATGTGAAAATCAGATTTCATATGAACATAAAAAAGCTTGTAGATTGGTACAACCACGGATTTTTTTTATCGATTCAGTTTACAAATGCAGTAGCTAAATGTATGCCACATACAAGGTGCTTTCCAAAGTAAACAGGCACCTGATGGTGCGTTAGAATTTGCTATCTTTGTCGATTGTCCAGTGAGTCCAGTGAATTTCATGACATTTCATCCATTGGAGGTGCAGTTATTGTATATCAGTAAGTGTCAGTATATTTGTGTTATCGGTGCGAAAATAGGCATCGAACACAGAGGCAACATTAAATTTTGTTTTAAAATTGGTAAAACTTTTACCGAAACGTTTTAATTGATGAAATAAGTTTATGGATCAATCAAAATCCGTGATCACCGGAAATTCCATCGAAACCTTGCGTGAATTCATCAAAAATCAGACAAAATCATCATTGAAATTCATGGAAATGGAATTGAACATCTCCAAAACATCGATTTATTGCATTTTGACCGAACATTTAGGCTTACGAAAGGTGTGTGTACGATTTGTTCCGCACACATTGACTGATGACCAAAAATTGTTCAGAATCCAACATTCGAAAGGCGATTATTTGGCCAAAAATCACATTTTAACCATTAACCACTCCTCCTATTCACCTGATAAAGACGTAAAGGATATTCTAAAGGCTTGCACCAGCATACTGGCGCTCATGCCGGTCAACTAGCTAAACCACCCGTTCGACATGCTTTTGGACCGTGCAAAAAACTGTATTGAAGCAGAAGGAGACTATTTTGAATAAATTAAATTGATTTTGCCAAAAAAACTATGGTCCTGTTTACTTTGAAAAGCACCTTATGAACAGCACTTTTTTGAAAAAAAAAATAAAAAAAAAATCTGATATAAGACAAATATCTTTTTCTTTTTCGTGATGCAGTAATGTCTCTAATTCTTTTCTACGTTTGATCAAGCCATTTGGATTCCAGTTCATAATTTGTATAGGCTTCAGTTTTGTGTTATTATATTAGATTAAGTTTTCCTTTTAAAAAATTGAAGGCTAACTAAATCGAAATATGCGTCAAAGAAACACGTTTTCTAATCATTAATTTCATAGAATATTCTTAAATCGTGTAAATCACTTATTGAGAATAGTTTAGGGCAATTGCCTGTTGAAAAGTCTCAAAACTAAGTTTGTTCTTTTCTAGAGACCACAGGACATAGTGGGCTTTACTATGTTGTCGTAGAGCCGGACAACAACTTTCGGTGAGAGACCTCACTTTTTGCCAATGGCTCCTCTACAACTGTACAAGTCAATCAATGCATTTTTTGTTCTCTCTTCGATATTCGGCACTCTTATACAGGAAGATCCCTAGAAGTTCCACTATATCCGTCGGTTGCAAACGGTTGTCTCCTATAACGTGGCAGCGCTACTTGTGGTAGTCTCCATAGGTAATAGGGGTGCCAAAAATGTTTGTCTTAAATTGTAAAAGTATTTTAAATATTACTCTATATATATCTGCTGAACCCTATTTGGTTCATATCTCTAAAAACTTTCAATGTAAATATATATGTATATTTTATCTTTAAAAAATCTTTATTTGTAAAAAGTGACTGAGTCGAAGTAAATATGCATGGTCTGCTTAGATTTATTACACAACTGTAATGATGTATTCGAATTTTGACACCTGTGTTCCGTTGCTCATGATTGAAATGCGCGCAGATGCTACATCTAATCGATGTGTTTTATATTCATAAATAAAATATTTGATGTCTTGTACATGTGATACATATATGTATATATATTTAGTAGACCCCTACAGGCACATAATGTTTCACAAAAACTTTGCCAGTTGAATTATTATTATTCAAATATTCACGAACATATATTTGCTATGATTTATAGTCTCACATATGTGCTTATATGTATGTATACAGTTATTTGCTTGTGCTTGGATTTTTTTCTATGATGTGTGGTTATACGATCTACATGACCTGAATTTCTCTTCTTTTATGTTTCGCTTAACAAGTTTTAGTTACTTTGCTTGCTTTTCGCTCTCGTTTCATATTTTCATTCCATGATTGAGAAACTTGTATAGCCTTTATTTTATATATATCAACAAA